>NW_025142937.1:0-1265 GCF_004010195.1 Chiloscyllium plagiosum | reverse complement strand
ATTTAATAAATTTAGTATCTGATCTCATTCTTCCATGGTTTATTCCCATCCCACAGCCAGTCCTGTTATGACATTGGCTGCTTTTAGCTCAGACACCCATTTCCACAGACTGTTAGGCCCATTATCACAGTGTATGCATTCAGGACAGTTCAGCCCTTTTGTCACTCTTAGCTCTTATTATCACTTACTCAGGGTTTATTCTGTCCTGGCCTGCTATCCCTTATCTCTTTGTTTGCCTACCCCCTTCGTATTTCTCTCCTTGTGAGTTCTGTTTCCAAATCTCTGATCTTCTCTCCCATCCACCTCCTCCCTTTGGTGTAAATGTCACGTTTTCCAAGCTGCTAACAGTTCTGATGAGGCTTCACTGGTTGCAAGATATTAACTCGGATTTCTTCCTACACATGCTGCCAACCTGCAATTTGGTCTCTCCAGCAATTTGTGCTTTTGATATTGGTTCCGAATCAGATTCCATATGCTCTTTACCTTTATTCAGTTTTTCTTCTCTCTGTTTTGTTTCTGTACTCCTCTCAGGATCGGAGCTCAATAGCAGTGCAGGATCAGGTGCTGGCAGCATGTCCCAGGAGCGGTGGGTCTGGGAAAAGCACGAGTTGCAAACCCTGGGACACCACGAGCAGTGAGACCGGGAACACTGTGAACAGTGAATCCCAAAACACCGTGAGCAGCACACTCCAGAACACCGCAAGCAGACAATCCTGGCACAACGCGAGCAGAGAAACCTGGCACACCGTGAGCAGAGAGCCCTGGCACACCAGGAGCAGAGAGTCCTGGAACACCATGAGCAGAGAGCCCTGGCACACCACCAGCAGAGAGCCCTGGTACACCGTGAGCAGAGAGCCCTGGTACACTACGAGCAGAGAGCCCTGGCACACCGTGAGCAGAGAGCACTGGCACACCGTGAGCAGAGAGCCCTGGAACACGACCAGCAGAGAGCCCTGGCAAACCGCAAGCAGAGAACCCTGGCACACCGTGAGCAGAGAGCCCTGGTACACTACGGGCAGAGAGCCCTGGCACACCACCAGCAGAGAGCCCTGGCACACCGTGAGCAGAGAGCCCTGGTACACTACGAGCAGAGAGCCCTGGTACACTATGAGTAGAGAGCCCTGGCACACCATGAGCAGAGAGCCCTGGAACACGACCAGCAGAGAGCACTTGCACACCGCAAGCAGAGAGCCCCGGTACACTACGAGCAGAGAGCCGTGGCACACCACGAGCAGAGAGCCCTGGAATGCTGTGAGCAGAGAACC
>NW_025142936.1:0-1265 GCF_004010195.1 Chiloscyllium plagiosum | reverse complement strand
GAGGGGGACCCCCCAGATGTCGAAGGCCAGCATCCTGGCCACGGTGGCGGATGTACAGTCCCGTATAGGGAAGGCTTCTACCCAGCGCGTGAAATGGTCAACCATCACCAGGCAATACTTCTTGCCACGGCTGCGGGGTAGGAGGCCTGTGAAATCAACCTGGAGATTCTCCCAGGGCCCCTTGGGCCGTGGCTGGTGCGCCAGGAGAATGCGCAGGGGCCACCCCAGGTAGTGCTGGGCGCAGACAACGCATCGGCGGCAGTGTTTGGCCCCGTCGCGGCTGAGGCCGGGCCACCACCAGTCGGTCTGGAGCCTAGTAAGCGTTCCGTCGCGGCCCGCGTGGTCTGGCTCGTGGTGTAGTTGCATCAAGGTCGTTCTGATGACCCTGCCGCCGTGCTGCCACACCCCATCGGGGTTGCGGGCTGCGCCCTTTGCCATCCAGTCCTCTACCTCTCCAGGCTGTGCACAATTCTGGACGTCGAGGACGTTCAGGTCCCGGTCCTCAGTAGCCGGTGCTGCAAACGCGGGCGGTAGCGCGTGCTCGCGGCGACCTTGACGGCCAGGTCGGCCCAATGATTCCCTAGCTGTTCAGCGGTGGTGGCCCGCTGGTGTGCTTTGATTTTCACCAACGCGGCGAGCAGGGGGAGGCGTGCGGCTGCCACCAGGTCGCGGACCGTGTTTTCGTGTTTAATCTGGCCACCGCCGGCCGTAATAAAGCCCCGGCGGCTCCATGCTGCCATGTAATCATGGACTACCCTGAAAGTGTACTGGCTGTCGGTAAAGATGTTTACCCGCTTGCCTGTTCCCAGGCGGAGTGCGGCGGTGAGGGTGACCAGCTCCGCGACCTGGGCGGAGGTGTCGCCCCCCATCAATCCCTGTGCTCGGGTGGTCCTGGTATGGTCGACCACCGCCCATCCCGTTTGGTAGGACCCCTCGACAAGCCTACGTGAGCTGCCCCCCTCCGCCGAATCGATGGCGACCTGGCAATGGTGGGGTTCCCCTACCGCGATAATCCCGTCAGCGGGGTTTGGCCCTGTGTCCCTAACGATCTGAATGGACTGGTCCTGGGGGAGAGGAACCGCCTTCCAAGTTGCCCTGCGGGAATCCGAGACCGTCCGGAGGCGGCCCGTATTCAGGAGTGCGACTATCGTGTGTCTGGTGTGTAAAATTATCTGGCCGGACATAGTGACGGCTCACACACCCGGACCGCCCATGCGGCGCAATCCAGTGCTGCCACGCAGCGGTGCATGCCCTTCATGACCGGG
>NW_025142935.1:0-1265 GCF_004010195.1 Chiloscyllium plagiosum | reverse complement strand
ACCGTTTGAAGAACGCTGTAAGCTGGCCTTCCTCTTCCCGTTCGGGAAGACCCAGCAAAAGAATATTTTTTTCAACGACCTCGATTATCGAGGTCGTAAATGTGATTCTCAAAGGTCTGGACTCACTATTCGAGAGTCCGGACCCGATCCACGGCCGATTGTGCTGTAGTTTCAGAGGTCGTGGCCTTTAGCTCCGCCCCTCCGACTCGGCACTCGATTTCCTTAATGTCTGGTCGTGCATTTGCAGTGCGGCCGAGAGTGAGTCCCATCGATTTCGGGACTCCTCGATAAAAGCGTCGATCTTCGTATTCAGCTTGGAGATCATCTCCACAAGGCTTTTTACTGTAGGTAAGTCCCCCGGGGCGGCTGTGGACACCTCTGCTGCAGCTGGAGAGAGTAGGGGAGGGGTTCCTGCTTGCTGGGAGCTGCGGGCTTCCTTCCCTTTAGTCCTTTTTACTGAAGATTAGATTGCTTAAATTTAATACTAAGCACCTATTGTGAGGAACTATAAGAGTTATAAGTCGGGTAGGAGGTCAGATATAAAAGGGAGAGCTGTATTGTCTGTATGCAGTTACAGACATGAGGAGTGTTGTAGGGCCTGTTGGAGGGTACACAGATAACAACAGTTTCAATGGCTGGTGCAGTCGCTCAGGATGGCAGCTCACTACCACCTTCTCAGGGACAACTCAAAATCAATAATAAATGTTGGCTCAGCTAAAAGAGCTCATGTTCACCAATGAATGAAGGAATAAAAGATCTACAAGTAGCATTGAGGTCACTCAGGCAGGCCCTTTCAACAGCCCTTCACAAACCCGGAACCACTATACCCTGGAAAGACAGGAGCTCCAGGTGCACAGGAACACCAGCATTTCCAACGTGCCCTCCAAGGCACCCTCCATCCTCCCAGCAAAGTGTCTGTCCCTACACCAAATGAGAGCAATGGGTCAGGAAGGCAGCTCACCGCCACCTTCTCCAGGGAATTACAGATGGGAAGGTAATGGTGATACTCTGATGTTTACAGCCAGACAGAAAAATAAATCCAGCAGTGTGTGTGAAATGAAATTTCCGTTTCAGAACAGCATGCTGAGCATGGATAGAGGATTTGTCTGATTGGCACAAGACAGAGAGTGTGAAGAAAGGGGTCTTTTTCACGATGGGAACTGGTGATGAGGGGAGCTCCGCAGGGGTCATAGTTGGGACTACACTCTACACGTTATTCATTCAGAGTCTGAACAAAGGAAGTGAATGGGTACGAGAAATGGGTT
>NW_025142934.1:0-1265 GCF_004010195.1 Chiloscyllium plagiosum | reverse complement strand
AAGAGAGACAACTGCACTCCTCCATGATAACACGAGCCCCCAAGGATGCATTCTCAGCCTCCTAACTGTACACCCTGTCAGTGTGCCACCAAATTTGAATGGACACTATCTACAAATTTGCTGACGACGCCACCGTGGTAGGACGGATATCAAACAACAATGAGTCAGAATACAGAAAAGAAATTGAGGGCTTGGTAATGTGGTGCAATGATAACTTCTCTCCCAATGTCAGCAAAACTAAAGAACTGATAATTGACTTCAGAAAGAAAGGAGAACCACCCCCCCCCCTCCCCAATCAAGAAGACACAACAACACCTCTTTTTCAGAAATCTGGCATGTCCATAGGTATACTCTCCCACTTTTATAGATGCACCATAGAAAGCATACTGTCCAGGTGCATAAAGGGCTGATGTGGCAACTGCTTTGTTCAGGACCGTAAGAAACTACAGAAGATTGTGTGTTCAGCCCAGACTATCACTGAAATCTACCTCCCATCCATGGACTCCATTTACACATCTCATTGCTGCAGCAAGGCTGCTAGCATCAAAGAAGGGCCTGAAGAAGGGCCTGTGCCCGAAACGTCGAATCTCCTGTTCCCTGGATGCTGCCTGACCTGCTGTGCTGTTCCAGCAATAAAGTTTCAACTGCTAGCATCAAAGACCCATTCGACCCCGGTAATGCTCTTCTACAACTTCTTCCATCAGGCAGAAAACACAGAAACATAAACACACAGGTTCAAGAACAACATTTTCCCTGCTGTTATTAGACTGATGAATGGACTTTCTAACTTCAAATAATGCTGATTTGTTAATGTTGATCTTGTCTCGTGTATGTCCTGTGTGGCATAATCTGTATGTCTTACTCTGTCCAATTTTTTTTCACCTAATGATTTCTATGTGCTTGATTACTATGATCTGCCTGTACTGCTTGCAAACCAAGCCTTTCACTGTACTTATGTAAACATGACAATAAATAAATAAATCCAGACTCTCAAGTGCCCTCTGGGAAATCAGGCATGGACAATAAATGCTGGCCCAGCGAGCAATGTCCTCATGACGTGAATGAATTTTAAAAAAAAGAATACCCGGGTCTGTCTGTAAATCAGAGTTTTGCATTCTCTCAATTTAATAGTAAACAAGTTTTCAGTGTGGACAAGTTCACATTCTCCGTTTTTTTGCCCACTCACAATCTAGCTCTACCCTTTTGCAGACTTTGACTTCTCTTGATAACTTCGTTATCGTTATATTCTGTCTGTGATGGTCTTT
>NW_025142933.1:0-1265 GCF_004010195.1 Chiloscyllium plagiosum | reverse complement strand
CTAAAAGCTGGTCCTTCTTCTCAAGGATGCTGTATCCTTGGTTTTTTTTCAGAGGGGTGGTAAAAAGACCCAAGCTCCGAAGCGACTGGTTCAGTACAGAGATGAAAAACGGTATTGAGAGGCATTTTTGGTTATGTGTGAACAGGTGAGACTTGAGGCCAAAGCTTTTATGTTTTAGAAGTGACCTCTACAATGAAAGGGGAGTGGTCAGTCCTGAAAGCTGAAGTCTTGTTTGGGTGAGTTAAGCAGTGGGCTGTCTGGAGAAAGGCTGCTAATACTGTCTCCTTCTGCCCTTCTAACTTCAACTGTAAGCCTCTGTTTCAGTTTTACTTTGTTTAAGGGGTTTGTTTTTTTGGTACTGTTGTGTACCAGCATTGCGAAGAGTGTGAAGAGTTTCTCCACAACTTGTACTATACTTAATAAAGTTTGGTTGTTCACAGAAGTTGGCGTATTGCAGTGTAAGAAGCTCAAGCAAAAGAACTTAACAAAGGAACCTAAGGGATACGTCTTTCATGCAGAAAGTAGCGTATCAGAAGAAGTGGTGGGTGCTGGTACAATTATGACATTAAAAGGCATCTGGATGGGTATACGATTAGGAAGGATTTAGACGATATGGGCCAGAAGGAACCTAAGGGATAATTCTTTCATGCAGAAAGTGGCATGTTTAAGGAAAGAGCTGTCAGAGGAAGTGGTGGGTGCTGGTACAATTATGACATTAAAAGGCATCTGGATGGGTATACGATTAGGAAGGATTTAGACGATTTTGGCCAGATGCTGGCAAATCAGCCGAGATTAGGTCAGGTTATCTAGTTGGCACGGATGAATTAGACCAAAGGGTCTGTTTCTGTGCTACATATCTTTATCAGTCTGGCTTGCCACTAACATTTGCCACATCTCTGGTGTCAGTGTCAATGCCTTGATGTCTCATTCTTAACCGGACTGGCAGTGATGATTTTTGTAATCTTTTCTTACAGACTATCTGAAGACAGAAGTTTCAAAGTCAACAGATAAAGGGCTCAAGTCCAAAATGTTGATTTTCCTGCTTATCTGATGCTGCTTGCTGTGCTGCGCTTTTCCAGCGACGCATTTTTTGACTCTGACTCTCCAGTGTCTCCATTCCTCACTTTCACGTCAATGTCTGACAGTCACTCAATCCATCAGGACCGCAACAATTTTCAACTATGATTCTGTGAGAAGGAGCAAAGCTTTCTTTTTGCTTCCTGTTTGAGTACGGGGGACTGGTTGAAAGACCCGACTGTTACAGC
>NW_025142932.1:0-1265 GCF_004010195.1 Chiloscyllium plagiosum | reverse complement strand
TTTCAGAATTTAGGCCCAGGATGACTGAAAGCAGAGCTCTTCGCGTTGATTGGGGTCACATATTGCAGCAGTATAAACTCAGGATGGTCATGGGCGGCACGGTGGCACATTGGCACAGTGGTGAGCACTGCTGCCTCACAGCACCAGAGACCAGGGTTCAATTCCCGCCTGAGGCGACTGACTGTGTGGAGTTTGCACGTTCTCCCCGTGTCTGCGTGGGTTTCCTCCGGGAGCTCCGGTTTCCTCCCACAGTCCAAAGATGTGCAGGTGAGGTTAATTGGCCATGCTAAATTGCCCGTAGTGTTAGGTAAGGGGTAAATGTAGGGGTATGGGTGGATTACGCATCGGCAGGTCGGTGTGGACTTGATGGGCCGAAGGGCCTGTTTCCACACTGTAATGTAATGGATAGGGTGAGTAGTCAAAGTGAACATTTTCACGCAGAGGGTGGTGCGGGTCTGGAATGAGCTACCAGAGGAAGTGGTGGAGGCTGGTACAACTACAGCATGTAAAAGGCATCTGGATGCTGACAGACCTGCCGAGCTTTTCCAGCAATTTCTGTATTTCTTTTAAAACATGCGTTCATTTTAACACAGGTATTCTGAATAAATTAAACATTTTATTTTTTCAATGACTAGGGACGTTTAAATATATTTCAAATCGACCGAGACCATTTTCTGCTAAGTGTATGGCTCTCTGTATGACAGCAGCAATGCTGCACCTGCATGGAACAGGGAATGTGATGGAGACATAGTTTTGACAATGTACAAGGAGACCTCACATGATCCAGGTTGGGAGAGGATGACATTATTGTGTGGTTCAGCTCAGAGAGGGAGACAATGTAATCTGCCCGAGAAGAAACGACCTATTGCACTGTTTTTCCTGCATCGTTCCTCATTACAGCAATGTGTGCAAGCTAAAAAAACTCTACAGTCATCGTTCCCATTCTTATTTTTATAGAATTTCTGCCGTGTTGTAACAGGCCTTTCGGCCTAACAAGTCTATACCCACCTTCCCATCCCATTCCCCTATATTTACCCCCGACTAATGCACATAACCTAGAAATCCCTGAACACTACAGACAATTTAGCATGACCAATCCACCTAACCGACACAGTTTGAGCTGTGATAGGAAACTGGATCACCCATTAGAAGCTCACACAGGAAAGTGGAGAATGTGCAATCTCGACACAGAAAGTCATCCAAGGCAGGAATCGGACCCAGGTCCCTGGTGCGTGAGGCAGCAGTGCTAACCACCGTGCTAACCT
>NW_025142931.1:0-1265 GCF_004010195.1 Chiloscyllium plagiosum | reverse complement strand
TTCATCAACTTGTAAACAAGTTAGGATGGATTATGATTTGGTACCTTGCACTGGAACATTCGTATTTTCCGTGACACTGAATTATGTCCTTTGTAACATTCCTTTGTAACATCCCCAGCAATAGTCAGTGCTGAAATAAAAATCTACAGAATTTACAGACTAATGCATTGTTTGTTTAAAAGAGTGAGTGTGATGAGGATAAAGATTCGATTAACTTGCACCTAATGGACACACTGCCGGAGTTCAAATCATATTCTCACGTCTTGCTTGAATTGGAAGTAAATTATTAGAACACACGCCCACCGTTGCACATAGTGTAAAAAAAAAATAAAAAATGTTGAGGCGCCACACTAGGCGAGAAAAAACATGTCGTCTGCACTTGATTGAGATACGGAAATTCCGAATAGCTGTACAACCTGAATAAGAATCAAGTGAGAGAAAAAACATAGAACAAACCTTTTCTTAGACCCCACCATGGCACATCAGGCCACACAGATTCCCCATCATCTGACCCTATTTAATTTCTCACTATTGGTTTAGTTTTATTTCTTACTAGTAAGGCACCCCCACCTCCTCCGCCCACCTTCCTATCTTTTCAATAAGATGTATATCCTTGAATATTCAGCTCCCAATCCTGATTCCCTTGCAGCCATATCTCCGTGATGCTCGCCAAGGCATACCTGCCAATGTCGATCTGTGCCACAAGTTCGTTTACCCTATTCCTTGTATTGCATACATCCAGTTCTGTATTAACCTTTCCTCTTCACATTGTCATTCGTTTCCTCAGTGTGCTTGAAGTTTCATTGCAAACACTCTCCATATGCTCTGTCATATTTTTGTCTGTCCTGGAGATTTTAATAACTTCTCCTGAGTTCTTCACTCTTACCTCCTCCTTTAATTCTGTTTTTCTAATTTCGCCAATATCTGACCTTCCCCATACTCGCCCTATTAAGTTTAAAGCCTTGTCTACTGCTCTGGATGTGCGATCCCCTAGTACTCTGGTCCAAGCACGGTTCGGATGAAGCCCACCTCATTGGTACCAGTCTTTGCTTCTCCGGTACTGGTGCAAATGTCCTATGACTTCAAATTCATTTCTCCCACACCAATCGTTGAGCCACGCATCTACCAGCTTAATCTTGTTGACCTTGTGCCACTTAGCACGTAGCTAAAGCAGTAATCCAGAGATCATTTCCTTTTTGGCTCTGCTTTTTAAAAATTTTTGTTCCGTGCTTTTAATAGCACTGAGCAGAAGGTGTGCCATAGTT
>NW_025142930.1:0-1265 GCF_004010195.1 Chiloscyllium plagiosum | reverse complement strand
GACAACCTGAGCATTGCGTGAAATGTTCCATAACTGGTCAGATTGCATGAGTATTCCAACGAAACTGAAGAATCTTCAACGTCGCAAATGCCTTCTCCAAGAGAGTGAGACAGAAAAGAGGTAATTATGCGAGAATCCGTTTTTTTTTATATTAAGGAATTCCAGGGCATTTCGACAAGCGTTAAGCAACATCAACATGGTTTTGAGAAAGGGAGATGATGATAGCCCTGTAGAATCATGCAACATTTTACGCGAAATCCTTGCAGACAGTTCATTGGGTTTTCAAGAGACTATCCACAAGTACCACAAAATAAAGGTCCCTACACAAGCCAGGAGCCCCCATTATGACACATTATATATGAGCATGGAATGAGGATTAATTAACACAAATACGTCTGAGAGTCCGGAGTAAAAGGACCTTATCAGGATAAAATGATATATTTCCTGTGTTTCCACAAATATCATTGCAATGACATCAGTTATCAACATGTGATGATGCTGGGTCTCTGTGCGATAAATATCTAAGTTTGCTGATGACTCAAATATATGGGGACGTGCTGCTGTAATAAGGATGTGAGGAACCTCAAATTGGATGTAGATCAGCTCTGCGACTGGGCAAATAATACACCGATGGAGTTTATTCTAAAAACTAAGCATGAGGTTATGTACTCTGGCACTGACAGCCATAAGTCGAACTATTCTTTAATGTGGAGGAAATCAAAGGAAATTGCAGCACAAAGAGATTGGGGTGTTTCTGTGTATAAAATAGGAAACAGTGTTGCTGAGAAAACAATGGACTGTGTTCATTTGCACTCCGTTGGTCTTTCCTTGTCCAGGTTGCCGTTGACAGATGTGAACAGGGCGGTTAATTGGGCGGCACGGTGGCACAGTGGTTAGCACTGCTGCCTCGCAGCGCCAGAGACCCGGGTTCAATTCCCGCCTCAGGCGACTGACTGTGTGGAGTTTGCACATTCTCCCCGTGTCTGCGTGGGTTTCCTCCGGGTGCTCCGGTTTCCTCCCACACTCCAAAGATGTGCAAGTCAGGTGAATTGGCCATGCTAAATTGCCCGTAGTGTTAGATAAAGGGGTCAATGTAGGGGTATGGGTGGGTTACGCTTCGGCGGGTCGGTGTGGACTTGTTGGGCCGAAGGGCCTGTTTCCACACTGTAAGTAATCTAATCTAATCTAAAAGTAGATAATTTTTCATCCTTTTCTATCTTGTTATCTTTGAAAGTCTTCAGGAAGTTTTGGGTGGAATGGATGGA
>NW_025142929.1:0-1265 GCF_004010195.1 Chiloscyllium plagiosum | reverse complement strand
TGACGGTTACCGGATAGAGGATAGAGCACAATGATGGTTACAGTTTGGAGGAGAGAGCACAATGTTGGTTACAGAATAGAGGAGAGAGCCCAGTGATAGTTACAGGATAGAGGAGAGAGCAAAATGTCAGTTACAGGACAGAGAAAAGAGCACAATGATGGTTACAAAATAGAGGAGAGAGCACAATCATGGTTACAGAATAGAGGAGAGAGCACAATGTTTGTTACAAGATAGAGGAAAGAGCGCAATGAGAGTTGCAGGATAGAGGAGAGTGCACAGTTTTGGTTACAGGACAGAGGAGAGAGCCCAATGATGGGAACTGGGTACAGGAGAGGGCCCACTGATGGTTACTGGATAGATTGACAGAGCACAATGATAGTTACTGGAGAGCACAATGATGGTTACCGGATAGAGGATAGAGCACAATGATGGTTACAGTTTGGAGGATAGAGCCCAATGATGGTTACAGAATAGAGGAGAGAGCCCAGTGATAGTTACAGGGTAGAGAAGAGAGCAAAATGTCAGTTCCAGGACAGAGAAAAGAGCACAATGATGGTTACAGAATAGATGAGAGAGCACAATTATGGTTACAGGATAGAGGAGAGAGCACAATGATAGTTACAGGGTAGTGGAGCGAGCACAATGATGGTTACAGGAGAGTGGAGAGAGCCCAATGAGGGTTACTGGATAGAAGAGAGAGCAGAATGATAATTATTGGCTAGAGGAGAGAGCACATTGATAGTTAAAAGGTAGCGGAAAGAGCACAATGATGGTTACCGGATAGAGGATAGAGCACAATGATGGTTACAGTTTGCAGGATAGTACCCAATGATGGTTACAGAATAGAGGAGAGAGCCCAGTGATGGTTACAGCGTAGAGAAGAGAGCACAATGACAGTTACTGGATTGAGAAGAGAGCACAATGATAGTTACAGGATAGAGGAGAGAGCACAATGATAGTTACAGGGTAGAGGAGAGTGTACAATGATAGTTACAGGATAGAGGAGAGAACAAAATGATAGTTACAGGATCGAGGAGAGAGTACAATGATAATTATTGGCTAGAGGAGAGAGCACAATGATAGTTAAAAGGTAGCGGAAAGAGCACGATGACGGTTACCGGATAGAGGATAGAGCATAATGATGGTTACAGTTTGGAGGATAGAGCCCAATGATGGTTACAGAGTAGAGGAGAGAGCCCAGTGATAGTTACAGGGTAGAGAAGTGAGCAAATTGATGGTTACAGGATAGAGGAGAGAGCAAAATG
>NW_025142928.1:0-1265 GCF_004010195.1 Chiloscyllium plagiosum | reverse complement strand
CATTTTTATTAATTGTTACCCTACAGAAAAGAGCTGACTCAAAGCCTGCTGCAATCTGGTTGCGAACCTTGAACTCATCAGGTAACCCCGCTCGGGGCTCCAAGAGAATCTAAATAAATCCTGTCATCGAAAGAAGTGTCTAACAACATTCTCTTACCCCTTCCCTTTTTACCTTCTCATCCTTTCCTTCTCAAATGCCAGGGTAAATGGAATTGCCTATTGTACAATTGCACATTTCCCTCTCCAATCTGGAGGTATGATGGATCTCAATATTTTGCCTCCACAGTACCATCACAGATCCGCTCGGGGAACCTTTAGTGCTGAGTAGTTCCCTCACTTGTCCGTTTTGGTGACATTTTTAATCTCTGTACACAATTTCATCTCCCCCAAATCTCTGTTGTGAACTCAATAAATTTGCTTCGAATGGAGAAGCATCAATTTAGTTTGTTTTCGTTACGTATCTCTCAATGCACCCACATGTGGATGCTCTACTGTGTTCCACTGTTAACATTATTGGTAATATTTCACTTTTCAAGTATGGCTCAGAATTAAACTTTATGCACGTTTTAAGAGTGAACTTCCTGCAGTAAAGTACTGTATGATACCATACGTGTTTCGATGAGGGGCAAATTGAACATTCTGACATCAGAGAAGAAAAGGCACAGTCCAACCGTCGAAAGAACATGACTTTAGCACTGAAAGGATCTGTCATCTCAACAATGTACGGAAACCTGGATATCACTGTGGCAAGAATGATTGTTGGATGTTCAGGGCTCAGATGTTTCGAATGGTATTGCGGGAAGGTAAAATACTTGGAGGAGTGGCATTGTTAATCAGGAATAGCATCATAGCTGAAGAAAGGTAGATCTTCAAAGTGGTTTCGTCTGCATAGTATGTACGGGAGAAGTCAGAAACGAGAAAGGAGCAATCACTTTATTGGAAGAATTCTTTAGGTCCCCCATCACAACGGAGGCGCGGAGGAGCAGATTGGGTGACAGATATTGGAAAAGTGCACAAGTGACAAGTTTCTTGCCATAGGTAACATTAACTTCTATAATTGGGTTTGATCCTCCTTAGTTCAGATCGTTAGAATGGAACAGCTTTTTTCACGTGTGTCCAGGAGGGTTTTCTGACGCAATATGCCGATAGGCCTATGAGACGGGAGGCTACATTGGATTTGGTGCAACAAACACTGCCAGCTGTCAGATCTCTCTTTGGTAGAGCACACCAACAATAGTGGTCCGAAATCCATGATCTTTACTGTA
>NW_025142927.1:0-1265 GCF_004010195.1 Chiloscyllium plagiosum | reverse complement strand
TAATTAGAATTCTTTGCCCAGTGAAGTAGTTGACACCATTTCAGTAAACGTTTTTAAGGCCATGACCTTATTTTTGAACAATAAAGGAAGTAAGGGATACAGTGAGAGGACGGGTAAATGGATCTGAGCGCACGAAATGATCAGCCATGAACGTATTGAATGGTGGAGCAGACTCGACGGGCTGTAGGGCTTACAGCTGCTCCTATTTCTGAGATTTCAGGACTGCATGTTTCACATCTTCAACAATTGGAGGGGAAGATTCCACAGTGCCGTGTGGGGAGGTGTTGTGAGTGAAGACAGAATGCATCAGTGTGTCCCAGACGGAAGGTTACATGCGGAAAGCAGAGAAGGGAGGTGAGAGGAATATGTGTGTGGTGATGGCATTTTGCTGGAGCTAGTGGAATTGCAAAAAGCAATCGATGATCACTTGAAGCACCACAGCGCATAAAGCTACAGAACAAGTTCTGGAAAATAGGATGACAGTGGATAGGCGCTTGATGCCTGACATTGGCAAGAAGGGCCAAAAGGCCTCTCTACTTGCTGTGAAAGTCCCAGACTCTTTGAGAAATTAATTGAACCAGCCTTTTGTGGCGACAAGATCAGTCAGAATCCGGGATTTCCTCAGCAAGTAGTACAATTCTTTATTCCTTGAAGCCTATCTATCAGATTACCTGCCATTACACACCACCTACGAATAGCAACTAAATGTCTCCATTAACCGATTTTCTCACTCCTAGCCAGATCGTTATCCACTCCATTGTCCAACTGTTCTTCTCCTTCTTTGGGTTCTTTCCCTACCTGTCGTTTATTCCTTTATAAGCCAGAAATAAGAAACATAACTAAATACTTCCTATTTGCCTGAATAAGTGGAGTATTGCAAAGCATGTTGCAGGAGAAGCACAACAGATAAGGCAGCATCAAAGTTGGAAGATAAAATTTCAGTCAGAACCTCCTTGAGGACTCCTCAGTGCTGTTCCAACAATAATGCATAGCCCAACACCACCCAGAACAGAACAGCCAAATTGATCAGCACTGCATGAATGACACAACATTGACACAGATCCACTTCCTCCACCACCAAACACTCAGACATGCAGATTGTACCATCCACAAGATTAAGTGCAGAACTTCACCACGCCTCCTTAAACAGTACCTTTCACGTTCACAATCACGTCCATCTCAAAGGTAAAGGACGACAGGTGGGTAGGACAACCCGAAAAACCAGTTGCCACACTGACCTGGAAATATTTTGCCATTCCTCCCCG
>NW_025142926.1:0-1265 GCF_004010195.1 Chiloscyllium plagiosum | reverse complement strand
TGCATGTTCTTCTCATTCTGTTAATTCTTCAGGAACAGTACTACATGGGATAGGACAAAAGCACTCTGAGTCTCCGAAGTCATACATTGAAGAAGGAAACAAACGTGAAATATCCTAAAGATGGCAGAAGGGTCGGAATATCCCAGGTGGGCCGCTTTCTGCACCACCCGTTCTATTTGCCTCTCTTTTCTATTAAGTTTTCTGGAGACATTTTTCTTCTCAAACGTTTAGCTTTTTCAAGTCACTCCGACTGGAATGGAGGAGATGTGTACCAGACAGGAGGCTGGTGTGAGGTGGCAATGTCTCGAGATTTAATGCACAGTGCAGTGTGAAAAAAGTATCCAGTGTGGTCTGGAGACAGGATTGGGTGTGTTCTGAAGACTGTGCCTGCTGCTGTCTGGGGATTGGGCTTGGTGCAGATGGGAGACTGGATCAGATGTGGTCTGGAGACTGGGACGAGTGCAGCTTGGAGACTGCGCCCAGTGTGGATTTGAGAATGGTCCTGGTGCGATCAGGAGACTGGGCCAGGTGTGTCCTCGAAACTGGGCCTGGCGTGGTCTGGAGACTGGACCTCGTTCAGATGCGGCCTGAGATTTTCTTCTGGTGCTGCCTAGAGACTGAGTCCTGCATGGTCTGGAGACTAGGCCCTTCACGATCTGAAGACATGTCCCGCTACGGCCTGGAGACTGCGCCCGGTGCAGCCTGGAGACTGGGGTTGATGCATTTGTGGAGATTGAGCTCAGTTTTGTCTGGAATCTGGTACTTGTGCGTCCTGGAGACTAGGCCCAGTGCAGTCTGGAAACTCGGCCTAGAATGGTCTGGAGACTGTGCCCGGTACAACCTGGAGACTGGACACAATGCTGCCTGGAGACTGGGCCTGCTGCGGTCTGGAGATAGGGCCCCATGAGTTGTGGAGAAAATGTAGGGTGCAGTCTGGACAATCGGCCCGGAGCGATCTGGGGACTGGGCCCAGCGTGGTCTGGAGACTGGGCCCAGAGTGATCTGTAGAATGGGCCAGGAATGACCTGGAGACAGTTCCCAGCGCGGATTGGAGGAGTGGTGCTTGCAGAGACTGGGGTGAAGTTACTATAATTTGTGTCCTTTCTTTTTTCCTTTTTATTGTTCGGCTGGACATTAATTTATTATCCTTCAAATTTGTTCCAAATACGTCATAATCAGTACCGAGATTTGTTGTATCTAAGATGGCGGCATAAGTAAAGACATTGCAATCTTTGCACAGTGTTCATTAAAGGGCACGTGACAAA
>NW_025142925.1:0-1265 GCF_004010195.1 Chiloscyllium plagiosum | reverse complement strand
TTATTCTTTCTTCCCTTAACTTAAACTGATGCCTATAGTCTTCGATTCCCCAAACCTGGTGAAAAGACTGCGCGCATTTACCGTTCCATGCCTTAACTGATCTCACACCCGTCTACAAGTTTCGCTCTCAGTCTCCTATACTCTAAAGAGGTAAACCCGAGCTTGTCCAACCTCTCCGTATAACTCAGATCGTTTGGTCCTGGCAACATTCTTCTCAGTTTCTACTGTACTCTTTCTCGTTTAATAACATCCTTCCACTCACAAGGTGGCCCATACAGAACACAGTAGTCCACGTGCAGCCTCACCAACATCTTTTGAAACTGTAACATAACTTCCCAACTTCTTTATTCAATACCCTGACTGACGAAAGCCTTCTTCACTGCCCTGTCTCCCTGTGATCCCACTTTCAAAGAACCATGTTCTTGAACTCGAAGGTTTCTCTGTTCCACCGCACTCCTTAAGGCCCTCCCATTCACCATGAAATTCCGACCTTGATTTGACATTCCAAAATGCAGGACCTAATACTTATCTATACTAAACTCCATTTGCCATTTCTCTTTCCACTTCCCCAGCTGATCAAGGTCCTGCTGCAATTTCTGATAATCTTCTTCACTGTTCACGATAACGCTTGTGTTGGTACCATTTGCTAACTCACCCATTTCGACCGCCCTACCCTCATCAACTTTGCTGGTCACTTCATCAAAGAACGCTAACAAACTAAGAGGAATGATCTCCCACACGCAAAACCATGCTGATTATTCTTAATTATACCCTGCCTGTCCAAATTGATGTTTGTCTTATCTCGCAGAACCTTCTTAAGTAACTTACCTACCACACATCTCAGGCTTGCTAGTCAATAGTTCGCAGGATTTTCTTTGCAGCCATACTCGAATGAGGGCACAGCATTCGCTCTCCTCCAGTCTTACAGGAACTCACGCATGGCTAACGATGATTCAAGAATACCGCCTAGACTCCCCGCAATGTCTTCTCTGGATTCCTGCAGTCTAATTGGATATATCTGGTCAGGGTGAGGAGAGTTATCCACCTTCTTACATTCTAATATAATCAACACCTCCTCTAATGTGATATGGACTGTCCCTAAGACATGAACACTACCTTTCTCAAGTTCCCAACTTTTCATCTCTTTCTTCACAGTAAGTACAGAGTAGAAATATCTATTGGTTTTACGTATCCATGTAAACTTAGGTCCTTTCGGGGACCTTTTCAACCATAGCGTGGATTTGTATTCAACGGGGTTTAGAAAG
>NW_025142924.1:0-1265 GCF_004010195.1 Chiloscyllium plagiosum | reverse complement strand
TTTAATTTCCGATATGGCTAGGATGAACTGTTTTTTTAGTGTATGGATTCTTCTGTGGGTGAAGAACAGTCGAGGTCCTTTGCAGGTCTGTGAGAGTGTTTTCCTGAGGTGGGGTAGATCTAATTGTAGAGAATGTAGGTAGCGGCGCATGGCTACAAGCGTGGAACGGAGGATCCGGAGGGGGGTCTGTTGCTGGAGGTTTCGGATTTGTTTTAGGTACTGGTTGTACTGGTTGGGTCCAAATTTTGTTGGTCTGAATGTAGTCCGGAGTCCGTGCAGGGTCAGTCGGTTCCGTAGGCAGATGCTGAGGAAGGAGATGAGGCTGTGGTAGCGAGTATGTTTGAGAACGTGGCTGAAGAGCTTCTCGGCAGTGGAGAGGAAGCGAGTACTCCATGTGGGGTTGCGAGGGTGGAGAACCTCTGTTGCACAATGTAAGTTTGGTGTAGACACAAGGGGCTGAATGACTTATTTCTGTACTGTAGGGAATCCATGATTACTCTGTGAAATCATAAATGTTCTGACCTTCAGATGATTGGAATCTTATGTAACCTTCAGTTCTCTGCCTTGAGAGAAAAACTGAGGGCCACAGCATTTATCTGGCTTAGTTCTGCTTTAGCTATGCGCAATTCCAAATAAATACCAGCATGCACTGCCAGTCACGAATATCTACACGAATCCAAACAAGAATCGTTTTCTTCTACCTTTTTCCAGCTCGGCGAACAGAACCACAGCAAAAAGCACCCGAGCTACAAATCTTCTCACAAACTTTGACCATCTCTCTCTCAAAGAAAAATTTACTGCCAATTGTGATGCTATCACAGGGAAATTGGGGGAGATCCAGCTGCTCCATTCGTTATGTGGTTGCCATGGTAATGGTGTAGAGACTGACAATTATCACTAAGGTTATGCTGAGCAGAGACAATAGTTATTAATTCACATTACCTCTTTTGGAACTGACCTCTTTGCCTAAAGGTTGCTACCACCTGGTTCACATTGTTATTGACTGTTCCTCGGATGCTGCCTGACTTGCGGTTCTATTCAAGCGCTAAACTCTCGACTCGGATCTCGAGCATGTGTAGTCCTCACTTTCTCCTAATGGACTTTTCTATCTATGTCTCCGTGACCTTTATCTTTATTTGATCTGTTGCAAGACACTGATGTCAAAATATTGCAACCAAAAAGCTGCTGCAGTGCCTTTGCAATATACAGTATTTTTCTTGGTTTAAGAAACCTTCTCATCTTCTTTTGATTTAAGCTCAATCTGA
>NW_025142923.1:0-1265 GCF_004010195.1 Chiloscyllium plagiosum | reverse complement strand
GGGTCTAACTGGAGCAGTGAGACCTTGGCGGCTGAAATCACAGGAATGAGAATATTGAATAATGGCATTGCCAGATCAGCTGACCAAATTTGTTCCACTAAATTCTGAATTTGCCTCACAGAACAAACGCAGAAACTATACACTGTGACAAGTAGACAACCCAGCGTGGAGAGTTGTGCAGCTTATGCCAGTGTATTGCTCAGTAAACCGGACTATCTGCCCAGCATGGGGAGCTATGCAGACTATCCCAGTGTTTTGCTCAGTTCGCTGTACTATCTGGCCAGCATGGGAAGCTGTGCAGACTGTGCCAGTGCATTGATCAATAAACTGAACTATTTGCTCAACATGGGGGGCTGTGCAATCTATCACAGTGCGTTGCTCAGTAAACTGGACTATCTGACCAGCATGGGGAGCTGTGCAGACTATGCTAGTGTATTGCTCAGTAAGCTGGACCAGCTGCCCAGCATGGGGAGTATTGCAAAACTTTGCCAGTATATTGCTGCTACATTTGCACTACGCAGCTGACTCATACGGGACAATTTGCCGCCCATACTGAGAGTGACAGTAAATGGGCTCCCACAAATTAATGTCTCTGTATCTTCATGCATCAGTTCGAGGCAAGGGGTTTTATGTGTGCATGTGTGTGTAGTTCTGGGGCAGTGTGAGATGTGAAAATCATTGTCTAAGAGAGAGAGCACACATGGAGGAAATCAGTTTAAATGTGAACAACTGTTAGGGTTTGGTATAAGGAACAGAGAGAGATAGTTCATGGGCAGCTGTTAATGACGTGCTTGAGAATATTAAAGTAAAGGCATTGCCAGACCCAATAGCATTATAGATCAATACACACAGGAATGATAGATGGATGGAGAGTTCTTTGTGATATCAGATATGAGCTGTGGAGTATTGACTCAGATTTGTTTCTGCAGTTTTGCAGCTGAGTGTCAGCAACAGACGAATGCCATCTTTAAGACCGTATTTCACAGCTCATGGTTCAAATAGCAGATGGGATGAGCCAGTGAAGTATATGCTGGATTTATCAGTAGTTTCAATTAGGAATGGTCAGGGTGTAGTGTCAGGATTTGGTTCATGGCCAAAGGGATCACCACTGTTGTCATTTGTCTATTTCAGCTTCAAATATTTGCCAGGGATGAGATGGAGTCAGAGGAAGGAAATGCAGTTTGTAACCAGAACAGAAGATAGTGACCTCAATGTCTTCAATATTTAGATAACAAATGCAGTGATACAACGAATCATGGTTCACA
>NW_025142922.1:0-1265 GCF_004010195.1 Chiloscyllium plagiosum | reverse complement strand
TGAGAGATGGGGACTCCCAGAGTGTCCCTAAGTGTGTGTGAGGGAAAGGGAATCCCAGAGAGTCCCCGTGTGTGTGTGAGCGAAAGGGAGTCCCAGAGAGTCCCCGAGTGTGTGTGATAGAATCCCAGAGAGTCCTTGAGTGTGTGCGAGAGATAGGGAATCCCAGAGTGTCCCCGAATGTGTGTGAGAGAGTCCCAGTGAGTCCCCGAGAATGTGTGAGTGATAGGGACTCCCAGAGAGTCGCCGCGGGTGTGTGAGAGATAGGGAATCCCAGAGAGTCCCCGAGTGTGTGTGAGAGATAGGGAATCCCAGAGTGTTTGTGAGAGATAGGGAATCCCAGAGTATGTGTGAGAGATAGGGAATCTCAGAGTGTCCCGGATTGTGTGTGACGGATAGGGAATCCCAGGGTGTGTGTGAGAGATAGGGACTCACAGAATGTGTGAATGAGGGAATCCCAGAGTATCTGAGAGAGATGGAATCCCAGAGATTCCCAGAGAGTGTGTGAGAGTTAGGGAATCCCAGAGAGTCCCCGAGTGCGTGTGAGATATAGGGAATCCCCGAGTTTGTTTGAGAGATAGGGAATCCCAGAGTGTATGTGAGAGAGAGGGAATACCAGTTTGTCCCGGAGTGTGCGTGAGAGTTAGGGAATCCCAGAGTGTGTGTGAGAGATAGCGAATCCCAGTGTGTCCCGGAGTGTGTGTGAGAGATAGGGAATCCCAGAGTGTGTGTGAGAGATAGGGACTCACAGAGTGTATGAGTGAGGGAATCCCAGAGTATCTGAGATTCCCAGAGTGTGTGTGAGTGAGAATCCCAGAGTTAGTGTGTGAGAGGGAATCCCAGAGAGTCCCAGAGTGTGTGTGAGAGATAGGAAATCCCACAGACTACCCGAGTGTGTGTGAGAGATAGGGAATCCCAGAGAGTCCCCGAGTGTGTGTGAGAGATAGGGAATCCCAGAGTGTGTGTGAGAGAATCCCAGAGAGTTCCCGAGTGTATTTGAGAGACAGGGAATCCCAGAGTGTACCCGAGTGTGTGTGAGAGAATCCCAGTGAGTCCCCGAGTGTGTGTGAGAGATAGGGAATCCCAGGGTGTCCCCGAGTGTGTGTGAGAGATGGGGAATCCCAGAGAGTCCCAGAGTGTGTGAGAGACAGGGAATCCCAGAGAGTCCCCGAGTGTGTGTGAGAGATCGGGAATCCCCGAGTGTGTGTGAGAGATCGGGAATCCCACAGAGTCCACGAACGTGTGTGATAGACAGCGAATACCAGAGT
>NW_025142921.1:0-1265 GCF_004010195.1 Chiloscyllium plagiosum | reverse complement strand
TACAATCAGTGTAATCAGTAACTACAATCAGTGCAAACAGTATCTACAATTAGTGTAAACAGTATCTACAATCAGTGTAATCAGTATCTACAATCAGTAACCAGTGTCTACAATCAGTGTAATCAGTATCATCAATCAGTAAACAGTGTCTACAATCAGTAAACATTACCTATAATCAGTGTAATCAGTATCTACAATCAGTAAACAGTACCTACAATCAGTGTAAACAGTACCTACAATCATTGTAAACAGTATCTATAATCAGTGTAAACAGTATCTACAATCGGTAAACAGTACCTACAATCAGTGTAATCAATACCTACAATCAGTGTAAACAGTACCTACAATCGTTTAAATCAGTCCATACAATCAGTGTAAACAGTACCTACGATCAGTAAACAGTACCTACAATCAGTGTAAACAGTACCTACAATCAGTATGATCAGTACCTACAATCTGTAAACAGTACCTACAATCAATGTAATCAGTACCTACAATCAGTAGAGAGTACCTACAATCAGTGTAATCAGTAACTACAATCAGTGTAAACAGTATCTACAATTAGTGTAAACAGTATCTACAATCAGTGTAATCAGTATCTACAATCAGTAACCAGTGTCTACAATCAGTTTAATCAGTATCCTCAATCAGTAAACAGTGTCGACAATCAGTAAACATTACCTACAATCAGTGTAATCAGTATCTACAATCAGTAAACAGTACCTACAATCAGTGTAAACAGTACCTACAATCATTGTAAACAGTATCTATAATCAGTGTAAACAGTATCTACAATCGGTAAACAGTACCTACAATCAGTGTAATCAATACCTAAAATCAGTGTAAACAGTACCTACAATCGTTTAAATCAGTCCCTACAATCAGTGTAAACAGTACCTACAATCAGTAAACAGTACCTACAATCAGTGTAAACAGTACCTACAATCAGTATGATCAGTACCTACAATCTGTAAACAGTACCTACAATCAGTACAGAGTACCTACAATCAGTGTAATCAGTATCTACAATTGGTAAACAGTACCTACAATCAGTGTAATCAATACCTACAATCAGTGTAAACAGTATCTACAATCAGTATACAGTGTCTACAATCAGTAAACAGTACCTACAATCAGTGTAATCAGTATCTACAACTGTTAACAGTACCTACAATCAGTGTAAACAGTACCTACAATCAGTGTGATCAGAACCTACAATCTGTAAACAGTAACTACAATCAATGTAATCAGTACCTACAATCTGT
>NW_025142920.1:0-1265 GCF_004010195.1 Chiloscyllium plagiosum | reverse complement strand
CAACAGTGCTATCAAGCAGCAGCTGCTCAAAAATTAACCTGCTCAGTGACGCCCAGTTTGGGTTTTGCCAGGGTCACTCAGCTCCTGGACTTGTCACAGCCTTGGTTCAAACATAGAAAAAGGAACTGAATTCCAGCCCTTGACATCAAGGCTGCATTCTGCCAAATGTGACATCAAGGACCCCAAGTACAAACGGTTTCGCGGGCCAACACTCCATTATTGGAGTCATACCTGACAGATAGGAAGATGGTCATTGTTGTTGGAGGTCAGTCATCTCAGCTCCAGAACATCTCTGCAGTAGTCCATTAGGATAATGCCCTAGGTCCAAACATCTTCAGCTGCTTCATCAATGACCTTCCTTCCATCATTAGGTCAGAAGTGGGGATATTTGATGATGACTGCACAATGTTCAGCAACATTCGCAAATGCTCAGATATGGAAGCAGTCCATGCCCAAAGAAACAATATCTGGGCAATATCCAGGCTTGGGCTGGCAAGTGGCAAATACCATTTGCGCCATATAAATTCAGACATTGACTGTTCTCAATAAGAAACAATATAACCACTTTGTATTCAGCAGCATCAGCATCAATAAACACCCCCACTATCAATATCCTGGGCGTATCATTGACCAGAAAATCAACTGGACTCGCCACATGAATAGAACAGCAGATCAGAGACTAGGAATACTGCAGGAGAAATTCACTTCCTGACTAACCAAAGCCTATCCATCATCTACAAGGCACAAGTCAGGAATGAGATGGAATATCGTCACTTGCCTGAACGAGTGCAGCCCCAACAACACTAAAGATGTTTGACACCATCCAGGACAAAACAGTCCATTTGATTTGCACCACATCCAGAAGCATTCAATCCCTTCACCATGGTCACTCAGGAGCAGCAGTGTGTACTATCTCCAAGACACAATGGAGAAATTCCCCAAAGATCCTACATCGAGAACATACTACAGCGAGACTTCGGAGAAATAGGAAGAAGGCTGAAAAGCAGGACGTCCAAGGTGGTTATCTCCAGTTTGCTTCCAGTTCCTAGGGCTAGTGTGGCCAGAAACAGGGAGATAATGGACTTGAACATGTTGTTGGGGAACTGGTACAGGAAGCAAGGATTTAAGTTCTTGGATCACTGGAGTATATTTTGTGGTAAGCATAAATTCTACAAGAGAGACGGCTTGCACTTTAATAGATTAGGGACTGATAGGTCTGAAGTTTGATAAGGCTCCAGGGCCTGATGGTCTGCATCCCAGGATAC
>NW_025142919.1:0-1265 GCF_004010195.1 Chiloscyllium plagiosum | reverse complement strand
TTAATTTGTGCAATGCCCCAGTGACATGGGAGGGGGGATGAAAAGGAAGAATAGTGATTTAGAAAGGTAGAACATCTCCGAGATTGGGTGGAGATAAAGTTTGAAGCAATAAAATCATCACCGTATAGAGTATTTTAACTTTAAATTTGAATGTTCCCTTTCTGCGTCTGTTTCGCACAGGTTATGTGGAGTAACATGGAACAAATGCACATTACTGATACTCGGATTTGAATGGAGGTTGCTTCGGCCACAATGCAGAGGATGAGCCACTATACGATCACATGAAAAAATAACCAACAGTAAAAGCAATAAATGCAATGGCTGAGATTGGCGAGGAACAGCACCACATGGACAAGAGGACAACGAACTGAGATTGGAATGAATCGTCATCTTAGATGTCCTCAGTGGCTGTGGAGATTCCATCATTGAGAATGTTGAAGACTGAGCTCAATAGGTTTCATGCACAGATGAAATGTACAGGCGCTAGAGCACAAATTGTTGAAATGTAGGTTTAAATAACAACGACGTTTCCCATTATTATGTTGTCAGTGCCACGGAACAATGTAGTAACGACTGTTGAACACTCACATCACACCGGTTCCCAGATCTGGAATCAGAGAAATTTGGTGGTGCAGTGGCGAAGATCCGATCGGAAATTGGGAGTGGAATGAATGCGTGGATCTCTACTCTATCTGCCAGTGACAAAGTCCGTGAGCATGCAGTCCATTTATGAAGGCAGAGAGGCGCTTGAAACGTCCAGGCTGGGAGCTCCAAACTCGGCTGGACAAATTCTGTTGACATGGAATAGGGAGCAGTGGGTGCAGAGGCTGGAAAGTCGAACCTCATCTGGATACACTTCAATTGACATGGCGCAGGAAACTTTGGGTTGATGGAAAGTATGCTGAGCCATTTTAAGCAGAACTGAACTAGTTTTCGGCAGGATACATTTTTGTGGATTGAGGGAGGATCTGCCCCAGGGAATCGTCACAATTATAAATAAACATTTTGCAAAGACTGAGCTCGTTCAGGACTGTGAAATGGACTAATTATCATTGCACTCTGACATTTCTCATATTCTGACTCTGCAGCCGGTTAATGTACTGGAAGGATATTTTAAAAATCTTTTTTGTGTGTGTTATTCAATTTCCTGCAAGCTTGTTCTGGTCTGGTTATTGATGTAACGTAAACAATCGAAATCAATATGATACTAGGATTCGTTTCGAGGTGCAGTTGAATGACGGAAGAACAACAGGAGAGTAGACGTG
>NW_025142918.1:0-1265 GCF_004010195.1 Chiloscyllium plagiosum | reverse complement strand
GCGGTCACGTTGATGTTAGTGCTGGTGTTGTAGATGGTGTTGATGCTGAGTTGATTATGTTGCTCACGTTGATGGTAGTGCTGGGGATGTAGTTGGTGTTGATGCTGAGTTGATTATGGTGCTCACGTTGATGTTAGTGCTGGTGTTGTAGTTGGTGTTGATGCTGAGTTGTTTATGGCACTCACGTCGATGTTGGTGCTGGTGTTGTAGTTGGTGTTGATGGTGAATTGATGTTGGTGCTCACGTTGATGTTAGTGCTGGTGTTGTAGATCGTGTTGATGCTGAGTTGATTATGGCGCTCACGTTGACGTTAGTGCTGGTGTTGTAGTTGGTGTTGATGCGGAGTTGATTATGGTGCTCACGGTGACTTTAATGCTGGTGTTGTATTTGGTGTTGATGCTGAGTTGATGTTGGTGCTCACGTTGATGTTAGTGCTGGTGTTGTATTTGGTGTTGATACTGAGTTGATTATGGTGCTCACGTTGATGTTAGTGCTGGTGTTGTAGTTGGTGTTGAAGCTGAGTTGATTATGGAATTCATGTTGATGTTAGTGCTGGTGTTGTTGTTGGTGTTAATGCTAAGTTGATTATGGTGCTCACGTTGATGTTAGTGCTGGTGTTGTAGTTGGGGTTGATGCTGAGTTGATTATGGTGCTCACATTGATGTTAGTGCTGGTGTTGATGCTGAGTTGAGTATGGTGCTCACGTTGATGTTAGTGCTGTTGTTGTAGATGGTGTTGATACTGAGATGATTATGGTGCTCACGTTGATGTTAGTGCTGATGTTGGAGTTGGTGTTGATACTGAGTTGATTATGGTGCTCACGTTGACTTTAATGCTGGTGTTGTCGTTGGTGCTGATGCTGAGTTGATTATGGTGCTCACGTTGATGTGAGTGCTGGTGTTGTAGTTGGTGTTGATGCTGAGTTGATTATGGTGATCACATTGATGTTAGTGCTGGTGTTTTATTTGGTGTAGATCTCAGTGGCATTGATATTGATGTTAGTGCTGGTGTTCTCGTTGGTGTTTATGCTGAGTTGATTATGGTCTTCATGTTGATGTTAGTGCTGGTGTTGTAGTTGGTGTTGATGCTGAATTGATTATGGCGCTCACGTTGATGTTAGTGCTGGTGTTGTAGTTGGTGTTGATGCTGAATTGATTATGGAGCTCACGTTGATGTTAGTGCTCGTGTTGTAGTTGGTGTTGATGCTGAATTGATTATGGAGCTCACGTTGGTGTTAGTGCTGGTGTTTTAGTTGGTGTTGATGC
>NW_025142917.1:0-1265 GCF_004010195.1 Chiloscyllium plagiosum | reverse complement strand
TCTTTTGCTGTTCCTGTCTCTGGAAGCTCTGACGGATTGTCCAGCTTTCCGGTCCATATAATTTCCATAACCTCTGCATCCGACATCAACAAATGTCTTTATTAACTACAGCCTTCTATATCTCTGTTCCTTCCTCAATTCTATACAATTTCATAACCTCCGTAAATAACACCATTCCATAAAATATTTCCGTCTTTGTAAACCGTCCCAATCCTACACTGAGAATCCTCACTGTCCTTTTGATCACCTGTAGTCCCTTCAGATCTCCCTGTAACTTCACTGACTCCATTGAATACAGCTCATCTCATGTTATAACTCCTCTAACTCATATGTTACTCCCCATCTCTGTGATATTCTCCAGTTGCTTCAATTATGATTCTTTAACTCCAGCGCTTCCAATCCCCCTGATCGATGTAAGGTTATTTTTCCCCTGCTGCATGTTTAATACGTGTATCAGCCTCCAACTCCTCAGTGCATCCTTTCGCTGTAACCTTCTCAAATACTACAGCTTGTAATATTACAGTCTTTGTAATAACTTCCAGTATCTGCAACGCTGTTGAATATTGTAACCTCCTCCAGAACAGCACTCCACATCTCTGTGTAACTGATGGGAATGCTGCAAACCTGCATTCACAGTCCCCACTAACTCTTTTAACGCCTGCAGCCCTACAACCCTTAGTATCTCTTGCTCGTCCAATCCCTACACTTCTCCCTGGCAGTGTGAACTGATCCAGCCGCTTCAACCTTTCCTATCTCACTCTCTTCTGCAGCTCCAATTATTGTCCGTGTTCATGTAATTCTCAGCACCAACAATCCTCCACTAACTCCTGCAGCTCCAGCTACTACCCCAATCTCCGATCCCTCCAATTCTCCCTTTCTCCATAAACTCCTGCAGCTCCATTTTCTCCCCTATCTGTGTAATATCCAGTCCAGACAACCCTCCCTTCCTGAGCCCCTGCACCAGCTGTTGGAACTGTTGTTATCTGTATCCCCTCCAGAAGGCGCTACAACACTCCTCACGTCTGTAACTGCATACAGACAATGCAGCTCACCCTTTTATATCTGACACCCTACCCAACTTATACCTCTTATAGTTCCTCACAATGTCTCACCTCCTCCAGTCCCATCAGTGCTAGAGATCGGTAAAATCTCGTTATTCTTGTTTAAACTTCTGATTACCTAAAACCTCTCCATTTTAACCCCTTCAATTTCTGTTACTCTCCATATAACCATAATCAATGACAGCACAGATTCCCTTCCTTAAA
>NW_025142916.1:0-1265 GCF_004010195.1 Chiloscyllium plagiosum | reverse complement strand
AGTTTCAGTGATTCACACCAAAAACAAGAAGAGTTGCCATTGCACAGAGATGGAGAGACAGAGATCCACACACTAATGCAGGAACACATGTAACAAGCACAGAGAGACAGACATGCGCACAGAGGTTAACAGAGACATATATAGACACACAGGAATAGACAAACACGAACAGAAATATGCAGACACATACTTGGACATGCAAACACACATAGACTCATCGAGTTATACAGGGTATTTGCAAACAGGCCTTTCGGCCCATACAGTCCATGCTGACCATAATCCCAAGCTAAATCATTCCCACTTCCTGCGCTTGGCTCAGATTTGTCCAAATGTTCTCTTATTCTTGTACTTAACCAAATGCGTTTTAAATGTTATAACTTCACCCACAATCCATCACTTCCTCAGAAAGTACATTCCCTTAACGAACCACATGCTGTGTAAAAAATGAATCACCTCACAGGTCCTGATCAGGTGGACCCAATAAATTTGTAGGAAGCTAAGAAGGTGATGCTGGGTTCCTTGCTGAGATGTTGTCATCATCAATAGCCACAGGTGAGATGCTGGAAGTCATGAGTTTGACGAAAATGGAAAGAAAAAGCCAAGAACTATAGATTGGGGAGCCTGACATCAGTGGTGGGCACGGTGTTAAGCTACAGGATTTAAATGCATTTGGAAAGGCAAGGACTGATTAGGGATAGGCAAAAGTGAGGATGCAGATGCTGGAGATCAGAGTCTAGATGAGAGTGGTACTGGAAAAGAACAGCAGGTCAGGCAGCGTCTGACGAATAGGAAAATCGATGATCTGGGCAAAAGCCCTTTTTTGCATCGTGAAATGGGGGTGTGCGTGGATAATCATGTCTCACTAATTTGATTTTGTTTTTGTTGAGAAGTA
This sequence comes from Chiloscyllium plagiosum, assembly GCF_004010195.1. Taxonomy (NCBI): domain Eukaryota; kingdom Metazoa; phylum Chordata; class Chondrichthyes; order Orectolobiformes; family Hemiscylliidae; genus Chiloscyllium; species Chiloscyllium plagiosum. The sequence continues at coordinate 373 of NW_025142916.1, read as the reverse complement.
ACGGACAGGATTGATGACGGCAGAACGCTGGATGTGATCTGTATGGACTTCAGTTAGGCATTTGACATAGCTACCCATGGAGACTGGTTAGCACGATTAGATCACATGGAATACAGGGAGAATGACCCAGTTGGATACAGAACTGGCTCAAAGGTAGAGGACAGAGGATGGTGGTGGAGGGCTGTTTTGCAGACTGGAGGCCTGTGACCAGTGGAGTGCCACAGGGATCGGTGCTGGGTCCGCTACTTTTCGTCACTAAAATAAATGATTTCGATATGAACATAGGACAGTTAGTACGTTTGCAGATGACACCAACATTGGAGGTATAGTGGCCAGCAAACAAGGTTACTTCAGATTACGACGGGATCTTAAT
>NW_025142915.1:0-1265 GCF_004010195.1 Chiloscyllium plagiosum | reverse complement strand
TCCAATGAAGAATACACCTTAGCTCCCTCAAATGTTCTTTTTAGGCATGCCCGCTACTCGAGGCAGCATCTTGATAAATCTCCTCAGCACCCTCACCAAAGCTTCCACACATCTTTCCTCTAACGAGGCAAACAGAACTGATCACAATATTCTAGGTGTGGTCTCACCGGGGTTCCATAGATTAGCAGCATAGCCTCGCAGCTTTGAAACTCAATCCCTCGGCTAATGAACACATCAAACGCCGTCTTAACAACTGTATAAACCTGGGGAACTACTTTGTGGGAGCTATGCCATGGACCATATGATTTCCCCCGTTCCTCCACAATGTAAGAATCCTGCCTTTAATCCTGTATTCTGCATTCAAATACGACCTTCCAAAATGAACCGTATCCCACTTTTCCATATTGACACCATCTGCCACTTAGCAGCAACCACGTTTGAAATTCATCTTCAGTCAGAGCCTTGTCCAGAGAGCAGACTTGTTGCTATGGAGAGCCAGAATCTCACCATACAACTTACGTATGTTGATGAAACCTGACCTGCCTCCCAGACTCCACACATCTGCACCCCGGACCAGACATGGGTGAAGACGTTAACAAGTTGACAATCTACTGCAGTGCCTTGTGTCTCACAAAGAAACCTCTAAAGCCATGTCAAATAAACGTCGCCTTCACATTCTCCAGTCTCAAAATAAAATTTTACATCTCTGTGAATGGTCAGAGATTACGACATGGATCACACAGTAGAATCTATGTGAAGTAACCAGCAGCAAACGGCAATCCACAAATCACATTAATAACTGAACTTGGTGGATTGCGTCTGGGCTAAGTAACCACACATATTATACTGGCTTTCAGGTGACTGTAATAAAACACACCATAACTGGAGGTTTGTCCTTACACCACTCAAAGCTTCCTAATCTCACGCACATCACTCCCTCACACATTCAACAATTGATGAGAATCCACAAGCTGGGTGAAAATGGAAACATAGAACAGTGCAGCACAGTGCAGGCCCTTCGGCCCTTGAGGGTCTGTCGACCTTCTATCCTAGTCTAAGTTCAGAGTAACTTAAATACCTCTCAGTATACTAATATCCATATGCCTATCCTATTAAATATCACTATTATAGCTGACTTTACTTCAACTGCTGGCTGTTAATTGCACACACCCACCACTCTCTGTGTAAAGAAAGTAACTTTGACATCTCCCCTAAACCTTCCTCCAATTACATTAAAATCATACCCATTTCGAGATAGTCATTTC
>NW_025142914.1:0-1265 GCF_004010195.1 Chiloscyllium plagiosum | reverse complement strand
TTGTTACTCAGTTACAGAGGGAGAAATCTTGTTGCAGAGTTACAGACGGAGGGAGAGATCTTGTTACAGAGTTACAGAGGGAGGGAGGGATCTTGTTACAGAGTTACAGTGGGAGGGAGGGATCTTGATACAGAGTTACAGAGGGAGGGAACTTGTTACAGAGTTACAGAGGGAGGGAGGGATCTGGTTACAGAGTTACAGTGGGAGGGAGGGATCTTGATACAGAGTTACAGAGGGTGGGATATTGTTACAGAGTTTCAGAGGGAGGGAGGGATCTTGTTACAGAGTTACAGAGGGAGGGATCTTGTTACCGACTTACAGAGGGAGGGAGGGATCTTGTTACAGAGTTACAGAGGGAGATATTTTGTTATTGAGTTACAGAGGGAGGGAGGGATCTTGTTACAGAGTTATAGAGGGAGGGAGGGATCTTGTTACCGAGTTACAGTGGGAGGGAGGGATCTTGTTACAGAGTTACAGGGGGAGGGATCTTGTTACAGAGTTACAGTGGGAGGGAGGGATATTGTTACAGAGTAACAGAGGGAGGGATCTTGTTACAGAGTTACAGAGGGAGGGATGGATCTTGTTACAAAGTTACAGTGGGAGGGAGCGATCCTGTTACAGAGTTACAGAGGGAGGGAGGGATCTTGTTACAGAGTTACAGAGGGAGGGATCCTGTTACAGAGTTAGAAAGGGAGGGAGGGATCTTGTTTCTCAGTTACAGAGGGAGAAATCTTGTTACAGAGTTACAGAGGGACGGATCTTGTTACAGAGTTACAGTGGGTGGGAGGGATCTTGTTACAGAGTTACAGAGGGAGGGATCTTCTTACACAGTTACAGAGGGAGGGATCTTGTTACAGAGTTACAGAGGGAGGGATCTTGTTACAGAGTTACTGTGGGTGGGAGGGATCTTGTTACAGAGTTACAGAGGGAGGGATCTTATTACACAGTTACAGATGGAGGGATCTTGTTACAGAGTTACAGAGGGAGGGATCTTGTTATAGAGTTACAGTGGGTGGGAGCGATCTTATTACACAGTTACAGAGGGAGGGATCTTGTTACAGAGGGAGGGAGGGATCTTGTTACAGAGTTACAGACGGAGTGATCTTGTTACAGAGTTACAGTGGGAGGGAGGGACCGTGTTACAGAGTTACAGTGGGAGGGAGGAATCTTATTACAGGGTTACAGAGAGAGGGAGCGATCTTGTTACAGAGTTACAGTGTGAGAGATCTTTTTACAGAGTTACAAAGGGAGGGATCTTGTTACAG
>NW_025142913.1:0-1265 GCF_004010195.1 Chiloscyllium plagiosum | reverse complement strand
TAGCCCCGAAGGCTGCAGGCTTACAAGCAGAAAGTGAGTGTGGTTCTTTCCTTCGAGCTCAGCTTCCTGGATCCCTGCAGCAGGCCTCCAGTGAGAGATGCTGGACTTGGGAAAACGGTGATGAGTGGAAGTGACAGGAAACAGGGAAGGTCGGGATCATTCTTACGAAGCGTAGGCGTCCCGCAAAGAGGGCATCCAAATCTGTGACTCGTCTCCCTGATGTAAAGAAGAAACTTTGTGAGCAGTTAATACAATAAACTCATTTGAGTGAAGTGCAGGTAAAACGCTGCTTCACCTGGAAGGAGTCTGGGATCTTAGACAGTGAGGACGGATGAGGGAAACGGGCAATCTGTGATTGCATGGGTGCCATGGGAGTGGATTGGAATCAGAGAAGAACCCTGGTGTCCCTGAGGGCACAGTCCCTGTAGGATGCTGACAAAGCAGGGAAGTGAAACATAAATGTTTGCTGGAGCCCCCACAATGTAGGTGGTGGAACTTGCTGCTCATAATCCTTTGAATGCAGATAGAAAGCATCGTATCGGCCTGCATCATGGCGTGCTGTGGCAACTGCTGTTCCCAAGACCAGAAGAAACTGCAAAGAGTTATGAACACCGCACAGTCCATCACGCAAACGAGCCATCTACTTATAGCTCCCGCTGTCTCAGGAAAGCAATTGGCATAATCAAAGACCCCTCGCCGCTCCATTATTATCTCTAAAATCGTTTTGCATGAGACGGAGGACAAAAAATGTTCGATACACGCGTGTCGATTTAAGAACAGCTTTATCCCCAAAACTATTAGACTTCAATACGAAGCTCTCAATTTTTAAATTTAGTTTTCATCTTAGTCACTATCCACCTTCTCTCTGCAGCCAAAACATTGTATCCTTCACTCTGTCCTATTATCTTCATGCGCTTTGTATGATATGTTAAGATCTGTGTGTACTGCACACAGAACAAAGCTTTTTTTTTACTGTACATGGATACATGCAATAATAATAAATCAAAAATATTGGTGGGATGGCATTTAAGACCAGTGGAATCCACTTTGAAGATAAAAACTGTATCTTTCAGAGGCCCTGCTGGGATTGACAGGCCCGGGTAGTCATATCCCAAACATTTCCTATACTGGTGCCCTCACCACCACATTCTCTTCCGTCCCACAACACTGATAGGATCTCTTTTGGTCCTCTCTTTTCATCCCATAAGCATCCGCATCCAAAAGACCATAAACTGAAGTTTCGGCTATTTCACATTCAGTTGTCC
>NW_025142912.1:0-1265 GCF_004010195.1 Chiloscyllium plagiosum | reverse complement strand
CTGGGGTTTTAACATCAGCATGTTTTAAAGAAACCTGTTCATTCCCACTGAACTGCATGATGCCCCTCCCCCTCCCACCCAACGTCAGCTTTACGCATCGCTTCCTTTAATTGACAAGAATCTTTTCCTTCCCCTGGATTCAATGATGAAATCGTGTTGAGCTTTTGCTCATGATTGGAACTCAAATTTGTTCCAAACGATGAAATATTTAAAATCTTTGATTTAAATGAATGCAAACTAAACTACAGAGTATACAGACTGACGCATTATCAGGAGCAGCGGTGAGGCAATGCTTCACTGTAAGGTTGTCCACTTGCCAGATGTCAGCTTGTTTAAGTAAATTGCACATTGCCGCTGATCTTATGAGGGAAGGGAAGGTTTCAGTGGAGAGTTCAACATAAAAGTATTTCTTCAGATGAAGTACTTGCTTCTGACAGTAAGTATTGCATGCAATACTTTTGTCGAGTGTATTTAATTAAACACACACATTGAATTGTTGGTTGCTGAATAAATGTCTCACCTTGAGGAGAGTTTGTAAACAGCCACCGGAGTATTGGCATTAAATTGGTTTGAAGCAAAGGAACATGCAAATGTTATCAAATTGTTTTAACACTTTACATTCTATCCCTGTTAACCTGGATGGACGGGCTGTGGTTCGTTTGGCCAAGAGTATGTTTTCCAAGATGTAAATTCTGAATGAAAAGAAGGAGTGGCCCAACAGGGACAGTTACATAAATTGACGGCTGAAGGGCAGACTCTTTAACTGGTTCAGAGAAGAGGTGATTCCGGTTGGTGATTCTTTTTTATGCCTCTCTCTGTTTGTCTTCATTTGGTTCAATTTCTCTCTCTCTCTCCCTCTGTAACTCACTGTCTCCCACTTTCTCATCTCAGTGTCTCTCTCCTTCTGTCTCTTTCTCTCTCCCTGATTCTCCCGATATCGCACTCTCTATTTTTCTCTTCCACTGTCTGTGTGATTATTCTTTTCTTTCTCACTGTCTTGTTGTCTCCCTCAACAACTCTCTCGCTCAATAACTCTCCCTGTTCCTTTTTCTTGCTCGTTCCCCCCACTACTTTCTCATCTCAGTGTCTCTCTCCTTCTGTCTCTTTCTCTCTCCCTGATTCTCCCTCTATCGCACTCGCTCTTTTTCTCTTCCACTATTATTCATTATTCTTTTCGTTCTCACTGTCTTGTTGTCTCCCTCAACAACTCTCTCGCTCAATGACTCTCCCTTTTCCTTTTTCTTGCTCGTTCCCCCCACTCATGT
>NW_025142911.1:0-1265 GCF_004010195.1 Chiloscyllium plagiosum | reverse complement strand
GCTAAATGAATATATTTGTCAATTTTCCCACTAGAAAACGACAATGTGGTCGAGAAGAATAATTGAGAAGGTGACCAACCAGGTGGATGAGGGTAAAGTGGTTGATGGTGTGTGTATGGAATTCAGTAAGGCATTTGACAATGTTTCGCATGGTAGGCTATTGCACAAAATACAGAGACATGGGATAAAGGGTGATTTAATGGTTTGTATCAGAAGTTGGCTAACTGAAAGAAGGCAGAGGGTGATGATTGATGGGAAATATTCATCCTGGACTTCAGTTACAAGCGGTGTACCACAAGGATCTGTTTTGGGGCCAATGTTGTTTGTCATTTATACCAATGACCTGGATGAGGACATAGACGGGTGTGTGAGTAAATCTGCAGATGATACTTAGTTCGGTAGAGTAGTGGATAGCGCTGTAAGACGTTGTACGTTTTAGAGAGACAAAGATAAGCTGCAGAGGTGGGCTGAGCGGCAGCAAATGGAGCTTAATGTGGAAAAGTGTGAGATGATTCACTTTGGAAGAAATAACAGGAATAAAGAGTACTGGGCTGATGGTAAGGTTCTCGGTACTGTGGATGAGCAGAGAGATCTCCGTGTGTACATAGATCCCTGAAAGTTGCCACGCAGGCTGATAGGTTTGTTAAGAAGGCATACAGTGTGTCAGCTTTTATTGATAGAGAGATTGAGCATCAGAGCCATGAGATCATGCTGCAGCTGTACAAACTCTGGTGTAGCTTCACTTGGAGTATTGCATTCAGTTCTGGTCACCTCATTATAAGAAGGATGTGTAAGCTTTGGAAATGGTTTAGAGGAGATTTACGAGGAACTTGCTTGGTATGGAGGGAAGTTCCGATGAGGAAAGAGTGAGGGACTTGAGGCAGTTTTCATTTGAGAGAAGATGGTTGAGAGGTAACGGAATTGAGACATATAAAATAATCAGAGTGTTAGATAGGGTGGACAGTGAGGGCCTTTATCTTCGGATAGTGATGGCTAGCATGAGGTGGCATAGCTTCAAATTGAGGGGTGAAAGATATCGGAAAGATGTCAGAGGTAGTTTCTTCACTCAGAGAGACGTAGGGGTGTGGAAAGCAAAGCCTGAACACGATGGCCCCAAGTCTCAATCTCTGCGCATGCGTTTCAGAATTCCCAACCAGTGGAAATAGTTTATCGTTATAAACCTGACTTTTCTTGATAATGATCACATGAAGGCCCTTTCCTCATCATAAACTCGACTCATTCCAGAGGGTATTAGTCAAGAAGAC
>NW_025142910.1:0-1265 GCF_004010195.1 Chiloscyllium plagiosum | reverse complement strand
CGTAGTAGCATGGCTTTCAATAAATGCAAACACGCAAGCACCACAAACTTCTGGGGAAGACAATTCCCACTCAAACAGCTCTTTTTGAATTTCTCCTCATCCCTGTTCAGACTGGGGCTGGAGAGGTCTCTGTTTCATTTTCTATTCCCTCTCCTCCATTGATCATGACACATTTTAAATGTAACTAGGTTGGTGATATAATCAATGATGCAGTTCTCAGGCTAGGTCAGGTTCTTTGTTCGGGACAATTCAGGTAGATAGCTTAAATTTGAAAAAGTAATTTACCAAAGTAAACTTACTCAACCTAATGGAAAGATACATGACAGGCAGTGTGGACAAATATGTACATTAATATTTATCTTTCAATGTATACTGAGACGCAGTTTGTATACACAGAAGCATACACATACACAGACACATACACTGAGATACTCACAGTGTCACACACACAAATGCACACAGACACACACATACACATGCATGAAAATAAACAGAAAAAAACTCTGCAGAATATCAACTTGCAAGAGATTTTCGTAGCAAAAGTTAAATACAAGACAAAAGGAAGTATTAAATTGTATTCTGCATCTAAGGTCATTCTGTTCACACAAGCTGCTGTAAATCGGATTCCTTCCTGGAACATTTGGATTTGGCTGAATTCCCTTTGCTTCTGTCCGTGTGGAGATTCCAATGACTCCTCAACAAGAATCCTTTATGAGTGTTAAAGATGCCTGATACGTTTTCACCTCTAATAAGTTGCTGTGAGAAGGAACAGGAAACAAAGCAAGCAATAAGCCCTGACTTCTCTAGCAGGTTGCATCTTCTCCAACTTTCAAATGTAATATATAATAATGTTATCTGACCACTTAATTGGACTAAGTGAAGCCTCCTTGAATATGCTCTGGATTATATGACTCATTCGCCGTTCCCTGATCCATGTAGGAACAATTTATAAGCTATAATTTGAAGATGCGTTTGTATATGACCTCACAATTTGGTCCAATAAATTCATGTCTTTGGACTATCTGTGTTAAAATGAATACATTGTTCTCTTAAATTTGAATCCTTAGTTCTAGTTTCCCGCACCAGAGGAAATGTCCATCAGCCAAGCACCAGATACACTCTCCTCAAGATCCTATATGGTTCAGTATGAAAATCTCTCATTCTCAAACCTGAAGTGCTCTGGCCTTGTAGAGGTTTATAAAATCATGGGGGGCATGGAAATGGTGAATACTTAAGGACATTTTCTGAGGTTGAGGGAGTCCAAA
>NW_025142909.1:0-1265 GCF_004010195.1 Chiloscyllium plagiosum | reverse complement strand
GGGGACGTCGGGAGGGGACGAAACGGAGGGCTTGGAGGCCCTGGTCGTGGCGGACGGAGGTGTCGAGGGATTGGGTGCCTGACCTGCTGTGCTTTTCCAGCAACCGCTCTCATCTCGTGCTCTGTCCCAGATCGTTTATGGACCTCACAAAGACCACTGACCCCTGTGGAACCACCACCGGTCACCTTTCTCCATTTCGAGAAACTCCCTTCAACTCCTACTCTCCGTCTCCTGTTACTCGACCAGCTCTTTATCCACCGAGCTAGACCACCCTGCACACTGGGTGACTGCACTGCATTGTCAGGAGAGATGGGCACGATAGCGTCGGTTGAGATCTACCTGGGCCAGTACGTGACCAGGCAGAGAGCACAGGGAGACAGATCCTCAGGAAGTAGGCCCAAGGTTTAGATTGGCGCAGGCTTGGTCCTGTCCTTGCTGCAGGGCCTGTTCTTGCGCTGAGAGGTCCTTTTCCTTTGTTCATAAACTTCTGCAAGAACCGCCCCCCCCCTACGCTCCAAAGGATGAAACATTCCCAGTCCGCACAACCTCTCCCTGCAACCAGCAGTATTCCACAGGGGACCGGCCCTGCTCCTTAACGAGGAAGGTTCGGCAGGTTAGGCCGAAGGTTGGCGTTGTCGAGGGGAGAGGGCAGAGGTCGCGACGGGGGACATCGACCGGACGCAGAAGCGTCCCAAGAAGCCGGAACTCAACCGGGAAGCGTTTGGGTCTTTGGAAGGCGGGATTTGGGGACGCAGATCTTGTTTTGGGGGGGGGAGCGGGGAGGTTTCCCGTCCACCGATCCCTCAGAGTCGCCACCCAGGGTTGTTCAGAAAGCGCGTTGGCGTTCATTCGCGGGGCGGCGGGAGGAGGGGGGGGGTGGGGAGTTGAGTTTAAGAGCTGCGAGGTTTTGCCGCAGCTCTGGTTCGACCGCACTTGGAATAATCTCTTCCGCTCCGGTCGCCCCTTTACGGGAAGGACGCGGAAAATTTCGAGAGACCCGCAGGGGAGATTTCCCCAGGACGTTGGCCGAACTGTTTTACCAAGACAGCTCGAGGGACCTCTGAATCCCTCACCAACAACCGGTCATGAGGATCTGTCTAGGCCTCCCTAAAGATCCCGTTAACCGGGACTCGGTTTGTAACCAGGTCATGTGCATTTATTTTCTCGTGTCACTTTTGTGTGTTTCTTTTCCGGTGTGTTTGACTTTTTGACCAAAAATGAATAAAAATAAAAACTGTGAGAGATCTAGGAGTGAGGATGTGTGT
>NW_025142908.1:0-1265 GCF_004010195.1 Chiloscyllium plagiosum | reverse complement strand
AATATACTAATGTAACTGTCCTAATCCTATTGTACATCATTAGATAGCGTGGTGACACAACACTGCTGCCTCACAGTGCCAGGGACTCGGGTTAAATTCCAATCTCTGGACCCTGTCTTTCTGGAGATTTTGCAATCTCTGCATTGGGAGAATTTCCTCTTTTCTCTCTCCACAGAATGTTTCTGTGTTTGTTTCAGGTTTCTGCCATCTACAGTATATTTGCTTGTGTTTGATGGAGAATTGCTGCAAATATGACGGGTTTATTGTAAACGGAGCTCTGGTCCTCAGGCTTCCTGAGTGCTTGGGAATCTTGCCCAGCCACTTATGTGAGTGCATGTCCCTGATTACCTACTCTGTCTCTCTCAATCCCTGAGTCCATCTGTCACTGCATGCAGCCTTTCATCGAGCCACCCCTGGATTCCCCACACCCCATTGCCAGGCACTGGATGCTCCCTACGCAGTGAGCGCACAAAGGCACTGGGCACTTTCTGACGCGCTAGGGATCCGGGTAAAGACCCAGCCATTAAAAGGAACAGAATAGCTAAAATCCAATTGAACAACAATGCAGAGTAAACAGGCTGACTGGCACCCATCTGTTGTGATAATTTCAGGTCTTTTGGACTAATTTCTGTTTATCCTCGTCCATGTACAAATAGATGCTCCATAAGTATATCTTGTCACATAGGTTTGGTGGAGGTGACAGATATCAGATCCTATGGTCATTACGACTGATTCGTTGGGCTCCACATTCCTAGGTAATGAGATCACACTTAAGTTTTTATTGTCAAGTCTATCAATTTTAAAGTAAAGGTCAAGCGTATTTGAATGTTGGGGAGACTATATTATGCCACGTGCCAGTGAGGTTAGGAATAGGAAGGTAGTATAGTTAAAAAACATGACCAAAGAGCTGGTAGGGTAGGCAGCACTTCCAATATGTGGATCATTGGGATTCCCGGGTCGGTAGGATAAACGCAAGAAGGACGGGATGCAGCTGAACTGGCAGCAATCTCAGATACGTGGGTCATTGGGAATCCTGGGTCAGTATGAAATACACAAGAAGGACGGGATGGACGTGAACTGGCAGCAATCTCCTGGCAGCTGGTTTGCTATTGTCACTCAGGAGGTTTTAAACTAGTGTGGCGGTGGGGGAGGGAGGGTGGAGCCAGAGCAGTACGTTCACAAGCACAGTGACTGAAGAGCAGTTGGAGACTAATTCCAGTACAACTAAGACTAGCAACAAACTGGCAGAGGGGAGTGAAAACAAT
>NW_025142907.1:0-1265 GCF_004010195.1 Chiloscyllium plagiosum | reverse complement strand
CTGCCTGCAACCAGCTTTCGAAAGTACTTGCCTCATACCGTCAAAATTGGCCTTTCTCCTTCTCCTAAACTTCAACTTTAGATCTGGTCTATCCTTTGCCATCACTATTTTCAAGCGAATAGAATTGTGGTCGCTGGCCCCACATTTCTCCCCCACTGACACCTCCGTCACCTAATCTGCTATATTTCCCAAGAGTAGGTCAAGTTTTGCACCTTCTCTAGTCGGTATATCCACGTATTCAATCTCAAAATTATCTTGTATGCACTTAAGAAATTCCTCTCCATCTAAACCTTTACCACATTGGAAGTCCCAGTCTATGTTTGGAAAGTTAAAAATCCTCTACTATACCTACCCTATTATTCTTACGGAGAGCTGAGATATCCTTACAAGTTTGTTTCTCAATTTCCATTTGACTATTGGGGGGTTCCATAATACAATCCTAAAAAGGTGATCATCTCTTCTTTATTTCTCAGTTCCACCCAAATAACGTCCCTGGATATATTTCCGGGAATACCCTCCCTCAGCACAGCTGTAATAAGATCCCTTATCAAAAATGCCACTCCCCCTCCTCACTTGCGTCCCTTTCTCTACTTCCTGGAACATTAAGCTGCCAGTCCTGCCCATCACTGAGCCATGCTTCTGTAATTGCTATGATATCCCAGTCCCATGTTCCTAATCATGCCCTGAGTTCATCTGCCTTCCCTGTTAGGCACCTTGCATTGAATACATGCAGTTTAATTTATCGGTCCTACGTTGTCCCTGCCTGCCCTGACTATATGATTGACTTCTGTTCTCAACTGTACCAGTCTCAGATTGATCTCTTTTCTCAGTATCTCCTTGGGTTCCCAACCCACCCCCCCCCCCCCCCACCCTCCACACACACACACATACACCTTACTAGTTTAAATCCTCCCGAGCAGTTCTAGCAAATCTCCCTGTCAGTATATTACTCCCCTTCCAATTTAGGTGCAATCTGTCCTTCTTGTACAGGTCACTTCTACCCCAAAAGAGATTCCAATGATTCAAAAATTTGAGTCCTTCTCTCATGACCCAGCTCCTCAGCCATGCATTCATCTGCTCTATCCTCCTATTCCTGCCCTCACTAGCTCGTAGCGCTGGGAGTAATCCAGATATTACTACCCTTGGGGACTTCTTTTTGAATTTCTGCCTAACTCTCTCTAATCTCACTTCAGAATCTCAACCTTTTCCCTTCCTATATCGTTGGTCCAATCTGGACAATGACCTCTCGCTGAACCCTCTCCCCC
>NW_025142906.1:0-1265 GCF_004010195.1 Chiloscyllium plagiosum | reverse complement strand
AAGTAGATGTGATCCATATGGACTTCAGTAAGGCGATCGACAAGATTCCCCATGGGAGACTGATTAGCATGGTTAGATCTCAAGGAATACAGGGAGAACTAGCCATTTGGATACAGATCTGGCTCAAAGGTAGAAGACAGAGGGTGGTGATGGAGGGTTGTTTTTCAGACTGGAGGCCTGTGACCAGTGGAGTGCCACAAGGATCGGTGCTGGGCCCTCTACTTTTTGTCATTTACACAAATGATTTGGATGCGAGCATAAGAGGTACAGTTAGTAGGTTTGCAGATGACACCAAAATTGGACAGCGAAAAGGGTTATCTCAGATTACAACAGGATCTTGACTAGATGGGCAGATGGAGTTTAATTCAGATAAATGCAGGTGCTGTATTTTGGGAAAGCAAATCTTAGCAGGACTTATACACTTAATGGTAAGGTCCTAAGGAGTGTTGCTGAACAAAGAGACCTTGGAGTGCAGGTTCATAGCTCCTTGAAAGTGGAGTCGCAGGTAGATAGGATAGTGAAGAAGGCATTTGGTGTGTTTTCCTTTATTGGTCAGAGTATTGAGTACAGGATTTGGGAGGTCATGTCACGGCTGTACAGGACATTGGTTAGGCCACTGTTGGAATATTGCGTGCAAATCTGGTCTCCTTCCTATCGGATAGATGTTGTGAAACTTGTAAATCTTTCCTGAACCCTTTCTAAGGATGTTGCCAGGGTTGGAGGATGTGAGCTACAGGGAGAGGTTGAACAGGCTGGGGCTGTTTTCCCTGGAGTGTCGGAGGCTGAGGGGTGACTTTATAGAGGTTTACAAAATTATGAGGGGCATGGATAGGATAAATAAGCAAAGTCTTTTCCCTGGGGTCGGGGAGTCCAGAACTAGAGGGCATAGGCTTAGGGTAAGAGGGGAAAGATATAAAAGAGACCTATGGGGCAACTCTTTCATGCAGAGGGTGGTACGTGTATGGAATGCGTTGCCTGAGGATGTGGTGGTGGCTGGTACAATTGCAATATTTAAGAGGCTTTTGGATGGGTATATGAATAGGAAGGGTTTGGAGGGATATGAGCCTGGTGCTGGCAGGTGGGACTAGATTGGGTTGGGATATCTGGTCGGCATGGACGGGTTGGACCGAAGGGTCTGTTTCCATGCTGTACATCTCTGACTCTAGTCGGGAAACCAGAATTGCGCACAATATTCTAAAAGTGGCCTAACCAATGTCTTGTACAGACGCAATATGACCTCCCAACTCCTAAACTCAATGCTCTGA
>NW_025142905.1:0-1265 GCF_004010195.1 Chiloscyllium plagiosum | reverse complement strand
GTAGGCTTCTGCCACTAATACGTAAGATGGCTTTCTTCACCTCCTCACGCACCCCACAAATCTGCTTTGATGCAAGTGACTCATTGGGTCTTCCTACCAACTTTGCTTGGACCAATCCCCTGGTAACCTTCCAGTTAATTTGTTAAGCCATTTTCTCAAATGAAAGAAAAAGTTGTATACATCCTTCTCGTCAATGGGCAATGTTTGGACACATATAAACAGATCCCCACCAGGTTTTTCGCTGCTGTTTCATTTTGCTTTCCCTATCTTTGTGTTCTGCCAAGCCGACCGTTTGCCTTGCTATTCCCATTAGTTCAATCTGGGTCATTTGAAATTGAATGGCAGCCATTTCTAAAGACTCTTCTGGCATTCCTGGCATTTGCCATTGCTGCACGATTGTCACATCATTTTCCCTCATTCTCACAAGTCGCAGGCAACCTCAAGTCCAACTCTTTGGCAAGTCCCAAAGCTTTGCCTTACTCACGTCGTCACTCCCCAGGAAACTCGTCATGACTGAAAGAGTCATTACGACACAAGGCACCCCCTGCTCAAACCAATCAAATTCAACATCCAGAATAAAAGCCACGAGGATTCACCACTCTTTTCAGCCCAATGATCCCAAACCCAAACTGAAATTAGAGATTTTGATTTCGAAAGCAACCCCCAATTTGTTATGGACCAGAGTCGACCCCTTCTAAGTAGATGTAGAAGGTAGCCTACACCTTATTTATTTCTAACTTTAAAAGTAAATATGAAGTGCTGTGTTCCAGATGCAATTCTATTAGTCCAATGACTTGACATTAAGCAAGACACATTTTGCTCAAAGAACCGAGTTTAAATATAGCAAATGAAAGAAGGAATTGGAATACTTTAATTCTCCTGGAAAACCTAACAGAACAATCAATACCGTAACTGCTACTAATGAAATGTTCCAACATAGCAACATCCCATAAACATACCCACCTGGGAATGCAACACCGCTTAAAACCCAGTATCGCCATATGACAGATGGAGTGCAGTGAAGACTGATTGCTGAGATGACGGGCAGTTGTATGAAGAGAGTCTGGAGCAGTTACGAAGAACGATTATCTTACAATCCTCTTTGGTTCTGGGGCCAGTGTCACGTCACCAGTGCACTGCAAATTTCCAATGAGGTTTAGAATAGGAGCGGGGTAAACTCTGGAAAGACAGCCACAATGATAGAAGGCTGATGTTGGAGAGGTACCTGTAGAAAACAAGGTTTGAAATGGTATGAAGTTTCTCAA
>NW_025142904.1:0-1265 GCF_004010195.1 Chiloscyllium plagiosum | reverse complement strand
GATTGGTGAAGCAGTTGAAGATGGTTCGGCCAAAGACTCGACCCTGATGAACTCCCTCTCTAACTAAGAAGGCCTGGATTCTCAAGCCCCATCTGCTTCACAAGTGGGACATGACACGTCTGAACAGGTTGATTAAAAATGTCGCCTGCAGAAAAATCCAGACATTCAGGTGGACTGCTGTTTGTTTCAAAGATCATCTGAGGGTGGAGCTGTTATAAAGCTATCGCCGAGGACACTGCAACACCAGAGTATTGGATTGTGAAGTAGATGCAGACAGGACCGGAATGTTTCACTCTGCGTCTATGTCCACATTTCCAGCCAGACCCTGCTAACCTCCACCAGCACCTTCTTATTTCGTGTCAGATATTCAGCATCTGCATGGGTCACTCTCAGGCCACGCCCCGCACCGTGACGTCACGGACCGTCTGCGCATGCGTCCAGATCCCCGGCCAAGATGGCGGCTGTTCACCTCGGAACTGCGATACATTGAACCGCAAGTTATTTTTCAACATGCTCGCTCCTGGCTGAATGGGTTTTTAAACGCTCTCCAGCTCCACAAGACTTACCTTGTGGAAAAGCGCATCTCTTCCAATTTCCCACGGAAATAAAGTCGGTAATGCCAATGTGCTGCCCTCGCCTGTCGTGCGTTTCGAGGGCAATTTCGCACCGCGGTGCATGCTAGGGTCATACTGCCGCCATTGAATTCAGTTATTCCAGAGTTGAGTCTGTTCATGAATAACTTTTTTTTCCCTGTATTACAACGTTTTGTTTTCCAAATAATCTTTGGAAGAACAAAATTAGCGGTTAGAAAAATATCTTAAAATGGGATGCATCGATCAAATCTCTCAAATCGTCTCTATAACATAACTTTGTCATTAAAGTACGAGATCTCTCAAATCATTTTGTAAATTCCCGTCCTGAATTCATGGTGGTGGATTTTGGAAACTCCTTTAACAGGTGGATGTTTATCACTCAAACCAAGACATATATTTGTTTATTCTGAATGTCTCTCAACATGTGTCTTTTGTCATCTCATTTTGCAGAGAAATGGAAGTAATGAAAACTGAAGTGTTTCTCTGATTCAAGTTCTGTGCTATCTTCTTAGCTGCAAGGTCCAGCCAGAGAGTTTACACTGAAGGACGATGAAATTGGTTCAGAGGTAAATATTATTGAGCATTCATCTATAATCCAATACTGAACTTGCTTTGCTGTGTTTCATTGGTCAGGCATTAGTGTGATCCCTTTATTGTGGATCTGAATCCATA
>NW_025142903.1:0-1265 GCF_004010195.1 Chiloscyllium plagiosum | reverse complement strand
CTCTCCGTACAGGCATATCGTTTGAACTAAAACGATAAGACCCAGAATGAAATGAAGGCCTCTAATCGCAACGACACTGCTCCGTCAGTAAATGACAACCTGTCTTATCCAATACTCCTTAGTGTTGCCTTCTTACCTCATTCCCATACCCCTTGAATCCCATACTGATTTTAAAAAGTATGTCATAGTCTTGAATCGACGTCATTAAACAGCGTTTCCAGCCAGCACAGTGAAATCATCCAGGTCCATACCATCTGACAGAAGAAAATCCCATACACAGAACAAAGAGCATAAAACACTCCAGCGTATTAAAGGTCCTTCGGCCCTCAATGTTGCGCCTACCTGAGACATTATTCTGATGCCCATCTAACCTACACTCTTTCATTATTTTCCATATATATGTCCAATGCCCATTTGAATGTCCTTGCCATCGAGAAAAAAAACTACAACTGCTGTAGGCAGGGCATTCTGCGCCCCTACCACGCTCTGAATAAAGAGACTACTCCGATAGCTGTCCTAAATCTATCAGCTCTCAAATTAAAGCTACTTCCCCTAGTGTTAGCCTTCACCATCCGAGGAAAAAAGCTCTCAATGCCCACCCTATCAGACCCTCTGATTATCTTATACGTTTAGATCAATTCACCTATTAACCTTCATCTTTCAAAGGAAAATAACCACAGTTCTCTCAAGCTTTCCACATCAGACCATCCTTCCATAAAACGCAGCAAACTAGTAATCTGCTCTGAAACCTTTCCACAGCATTCACGTCCTTTCTGTAATGTGGTGAACAGAACTATATGCAATGCTCCAATAAGGGCCTTACCAGTGTCTTGTACAGGTGAAGCGTGACCTCATCGAACCGAAACTCAATGCATCTACCAATAAACAATAATACACCATATGCCTTCTGAACAATCTACCTGGGAGAAAGCCTCGCCTTAACCGTGTCAGCTTCCGGTGAAATGTACAGCATAGTCGGAGATCATTGTCCCCTCCAACCCGTGTCCCCTCTGTCGTATGGTCTCATGGGCGTTATCATCAGTTCGTCCTTAAAATTGGATAACTGCAAGCAACCTTATCCAAAAAGATTTTGAGACAAGTATAACACAACTAAATTTAGCTTAACGTCTGCCATTGGTAACATGCTGGAATCTATTATAAAGAGGTATCAGTAAATCATTTAGAAATTCAGAGTGCCATGATACACACTGGGCACGTATTAACAGTAGATGAAGCGGTATTGTCACATGTACTGATATAAAATG
>NW_025142902.1:0-1265 GCF_004010195.1 Chiloscyllium plagiosum | reverse complement strand
CATGTTATAGTGAAGGAAAACGTACCATTTACTATCCTGATTACTTCCTGGCTCATGTGAATTGTATAAGTGATAACTGAACTTCCCAATCTCCCATCTTCTAATAAATACAAAATGAAAAGAACTGTATTTGCTGCACATTTCAAATAATTTCATTGCCTTGTGGACAGCTATGCACCACGCACTGATACATGGGATACCCTATGTGCAATTACCTTTATTCCAGAGCAGAATCTTACTCTCTGTATTCTCCCCATTATCCAATTCTTATTTCCATGTAGTATATTCACCCCTTATACAAGGACTATCACGTTCTTCACTCGCCTGTCAAAAGCCTCCGAAAAATTCAAATACACTGTTCTCATTTGTCGATGTCACAATCAATATCTTCCATAAACTCCAAGTGGTTTATCAATAACGATTTCCTTTTTTAAAATATAGGCTGACTCCGCAAATCATATCATTATTCTCCAAAGATCTAGTTATTAAGAATTCCTAAAAAATTCTAAAATTTTCCCACACAACTGACATAGATTTATTCATCACTTGGCATGCTGTTTTCCATCTCGCTCCTATTTTAAATGTTTGTGGTCACAATAGCTACGTCCAAGTCTGCAGGATCCTTTCCATAACATAAAAAGCTTTGACATACTTTGCCCTCCCTCATAGAGTTAAGGAACTGACAGTACAGATTTAGGCCATTGACCCATCGTGACTGTACCTGCTCCCGAAAGAGCTACCGGCAAGCAGAACTCTCCAGCCCTAAGTCTGTAGCCCTCTAAATTTATAACTCAATTAGTCCAGAACCTTACCAATATTCACAACAATGACCTTTGTTTTTTTTATCCCCAGTACTTCCGCTTTAATAATTCTAACTTCTTGCAGTTCCACATTTTCGCCAGTTACCATATTCCCTAACATTTCGGGAAGATTTTTCTGTTCTTTCCTCTGTGGAGACAGAAACAGCATATTAACCTCACCGGACGGAGATGGTCTCTGTCACCTTGTGAGTACATCAGAGGATCACACTCTGGCAAAATGAATACTTCACCCACTCCTGCCTGGAAAGTTCCAGAATCAAAACAGTTGATGGGAATTTTGAGTATAGTCCTCTCCCTGGTGTGAGCCAAATTTTGTGCTGATGAAGGTTTCACAGGTCTGTGACGTCATTGTTGAAATAAACTGGCTTCACACTTTGCACACGGAAAAGGTTCAACATTGAGAAATATTTATGGAAATCCCAAAAATGATACTGCAGTGTCCTG
>NW_025142901.1:0-1265 GCF_004010195.1 Chiloscyllium plagiosum | reverse complement strand
TTGCACCCTCTCCAAAGCCTCTGTAGTAGGGCGGCCAGAACTGGACACAATATTCCAAGTGTGGTCTCACCAGAGACTTGTACAGCTGCAGCAAAACCTCATGGCTCTTAAACTCGATCTCCTTGTCAATGAAAGCCAAAACACCATATGCTTTCTTAACAACCTTATCCACTTGGGTGGCAACTTTGAGGGATCTATGTACTCGCACATGAAGATCCCTCTGTTCCTCCACACTGCCAAGAATCTTGTCTTTAATCCTATATTCAGCATTTGAGTTCAACCTTCCAAAATGCATCACTTCGCATTTATCCAGGTTGAACTCCATCTGCCATTTCTCAGCCCAGCTCTGCATCCTGTCAATGTCGCACTGCAACCTGCAGTAGCCCTCTATAATATAGACGACACCTCCAACCTTTGTGTTATCTGCACATTTACTAACCTACCCCTCAACCCCCTCAAAGTCATTTATAAAAACTACAAAGAGTTGAGGGCGAAGAACAGAGGCCTGTGGGACCCCACTCAACACTGACCTGCAGGCAGAATACTTCCCATCTACAAACAAACACTCTCTGCCTTCTGTCAGCCAGCCAATTCTGAATCCAAATAGCCAAATCTCACTGTATCTCATACTTTATGAATGAGCCTACCATGGGGAACCTTATCAAATGCCTTGCTGAAGTCCACATACACCACATCCACTGCTCGGCCAGTCTTGACACCTCCTCAAAAAACTCAATAAGATTTGTGAGGCATGACCTGCCCCTCACAAAGCCATGCTGACAGCCTTTAAATCACACTCTGCTTTGCCAAATAGTCATAAATCCTGTCACTCAGAATTCTTTTCAAAACTTTGCTGATCACAGGTGTAAGACTAACTGGTCTGTAATTGCCAGGGATTTCCCTATTACTCTCCTTGAAAAGAGGAACAACATTCGCATCCTTCCAATCTTCTGGTACTACTCCCATGGAGAATGATGAGGCAAATATCCTCTCAGCAACCTCCTTTCTCACTTCCTGGAGCAGCCTAGGATAAATCTGGTCTGGTCCTGGGGACTTATCAATCTTAACATTTTCCCAAATTTCCAGCACATCAACTTAATCAATCTTGATCTGGTCAAGACTGTATCCCAGCTCCTCAAAGTTTTCATTCACAACAAGTTCCCTTTCCTTGGTGAAAACCAAGGCAAAAAACTCATTTAGGGCCGAGGGCAGCACACTGGCTCAGTGGTTACCACTGCTGCCTCACAGCACCAGGGTCCTAGGTT
>NW_025142900.1:0-1265 GCF_004010195.1 Chiloscyllium plagiosum | reverse complement strand
CATTTTATCTATCCTCCTAGTGATTACTTACCACTGTAGAGCTTGGAGAAGAGCATTTGCTTGGGAATTTTGTGTCAGGCATGTGGACAATGTGGCTCACCTATTGCAGCTGGTCATGCACGACCAGTGCCTTGATACTGGGAGTATTAGTCTGAGATAAGACATTCACATTGATATGTCTATCCTGCCAATGGATTTGCAGGAATTGTGAAGGTCATGCTGGTGATAAGTCTCTAGAGATATGAGATGTTTACTGTACAGGTCTATGTTTCTTTACTAGTACCTCCTTTTTATAAAAGACTTTAATATTTTCCCAAAATTGACATTAAGCTGACTAGCCTACAGTTATCTATATTTTGTCTAACTCCCTTTCTTCTAAACAAAGGTATGACGTTGGGAGAAAGTGAGGACTGCAGATGCTGGAGATCAGAGTTGAGAGTGTGGTGCTGGAAAAGCACAACAGGTCAGGCAGCATCTGAGGAGCAGGAGAATCAACGTTTTGGGAATAAGCCCTTCATCAGAAAGGTGAGACATTGGCAATTTTTTAATCCTCTGATACTTCCAGAATCTATGGTTTCCTACCAGTGTGTCCACTACATCACTTATAACTACTTCCTTTTAATGTCCTAAGAAGCATGCCATCAGGTCTAGGGGACTTATAATCTTTGGCTTCATTAGCTTTCTTTAATAATAGTTAATATATTTATTTACATTTGCCTCTTGAATATATAGTCCTTTTGGAACGTCTTCTTTTGTGAAAACTGATGAAAAGTCCTCTGTCATTTCCTAGTTCCCTGTTATTGTTTCACCAGCATCACTCTCTAAGGGGCCTATGTTGACTGGCTACTCTCTTCTTTTTTATATATTTAAAGAAACTCTTATTGTCTATCTTGATAATACTTGCAGGTTTACCCTCAAAGTTTTCTCCCTTTTTTTGGTATCCTTTATTGGTTTTTAAAACTTTCTCAATTCTCTGCCTTACCACAAATAATTTGCCACATTGTTTTTTTTTTGTTTCAAATCGTGGGCGGCACAGTGGCAAGCACTGTTGCCTCACAGCGCCAGAGACCTGGGTTCAATTCCCGCCTCAGGCAACTGACTGTGTGGAGTTTGCACGTTCTCCCTGTGTCTGCATGGGTTTCCTCCGGGTGCTCCGGTTTCCTCCCACAGTCACAAAGATGTTCAGGTCAGGTGAATTGGCCATGCTAAATTGCCCATAATGTTAGGTATAGGGGTAAATATAGGGGTATGGGTGGGTTGCGCTT
>NW_025142899.1:0-1265 GCF_004010195.1 Chiloscyllium plagiosum | reverse complement strand
AGCAGTAATTCATAGCTGGTTTTAAAAGAAGTGGGTACAGAGTGACTGGTGGAAATGTGTGTAATATAGCAGGGTTAGAGGAGAGTTCCAGCCAAACTGAAGAATCTCCAATGTGGCAACTGTCTTCAAGAAAGGAGCGAGACGAATGCAGGAACCATTTAGCCTCACCATTATTGCTGGGAATCTGCAAGAGTCTGTTATTTAGAAAGGAATTGCAGGGCAGTTAGAAAAGTTTCACGCAGAGTCAGTGTGGTTTTGTGAAAGGGAAACTATATTTTGCCCAGTAAAATCATGCAAAGTCTTTTTGCAGATCATTGAGAATGTAACAAGCAGACTTGATAAAGGGAACTGTTCGACACGAGGCTTTCCAGAGATTTTCCGCAAGGTGTTCCAAGATAAAGGTTCTTACACAAGGAGGAAGCCCATAATATGACTGGTAATATATTAGCATGGAATGATGGTTAGTTAACACATCGAAATTCGAGAGTCAGGATGAATTGATGTTTGTGATAAAATGTACTGGAGTAAAAATAACTGGAGTACCACAAATATCAGTCCGATGGCAAGAGTTATTTACAGTCTATACTTAACACCTTCCTCCTCACTGCCAACCACTCAGCCATTTGTTGTGTCAAACACAAATTGATTTATCACTCTCTCCCCACCCCCTCCATATTCACAGTTGGAAATCTATGATTACCACAAATGATAAGGTTAAAAATCATACACCTCCAGGTTATAATCCAACAGGTTTATTCGGAGGCATTAGTTTTCTAAGTGCATAATCAGGTGACGAAGAAATAGCATGGTTTTGTGAAAGTGAAACTATATTTTGCCTGTAAAGTCATGCAACGTTTGTCTGGAGATCCCTGAGAATGCAACGTGCGGACGTGATGAAGGGGGAATGGTAGACACGAGGCTTTCCAGAGATTTTCCACAAGGTATCACAAAATAAAGGTTCTTACACAGGTTAGAAGCTCATAGAATGACGGGTAACGTATTAGCATGGGATGACGGTTGGTTAACACATAGAAATCGGAGATTCAGGATTAATCGAACCTTATGACAAAGACATAACTACTGGATTTACACAAACATCAGTCCAACGGCTTCACCTGTTTACAATCTACACTGATAGCTTGATGGCGGGAGCTGAGTACAATATACATCCGAGTTTGGGAATGACACAGAGAACCAAAACGCAGGTTTTTATTTAATGAGGAAGATTCCCAAAAAAGGAGCAGTACAAAGGGATTGGAGTGTTC
>NW_025142898.1:0-1265 GCF_004010195.1 Chiloscyllium plagiosum | reverse complement strand
TACTTTGATGTGGTTGATTGGCGGTGGGGATGGGGTTTTGAAACGTGCATCAAGGGGACGTCCTTTATCCAAGATATATTCAATTCTTTCTACGTGAAGACCCGATGACGATGGGAATGGCTGACTGCTTCTGAATGAAGAGGCCGTGACTGCTAACAGGGCAGGGGGTATTCACCAATATGATGTACTGTGCAAGGGTACACTGTAACATTAATAGAGAGAGAGAGCTCCTTCAGTTCCTCTACGTCTCCCCATTGACATGGGCACTCTGCAGATGCAATGTACACCATCGGGAATCCCACTATACTGAGTACACCCGGCAGCTCCCTGCTGAGGGAGAAACAATGCTTCTCATCCATCATATATATCCTCCAACACCGAATGGTGACATTGATGTTGAGATACTGGGAAATGATGGATATGTCACCTAGTCCTGCCTGGAAAGTTCTGGATCAGAGAAGCTGAATGTAACAGTGACCCTAACAGCCAGTGGCAGCACCATCCTCCCCCTGGTGTGAAGCTGCAGGTCGTGTTGAAGGAGGTGACACCATTCTATGATCAGCTCCTTGTTCAGTCAGTGCCCCTCACACTCTGCTCCTGGGTCAAGTGGAGCTTGGGAAGCTGGTCCTGGAAAGCCCGGGGCGGATAGAGCAGATCCCTTTCCCCACACACACTCACTGTGTGGTTTCAGAGCTTCCCCTCTCTGCAGCTTCTGCTCCATTTGTTGTTCATGTTGCAGACTCAGATGTTGTAACTACATTCCCATGCTCCATCCAGAGTTGGGTCGCCAAATCCTCAGGTTTTCCTTATAGTCTGAGGCAACTTGCAGCACAACCTCCAGCAAACCATCCCCTGCCCCTACACTAAATATTCAATTGCAGGAGCCAGTCAGAAACCCCTCAGTACAAGTGTTGAGAACCAGACCAGATCCCCGCAAAATATTTTAAGAAGGCCGCTTCGACCCAAACCTTTCCTTATTTTGAATATAGATGGGAAGTGTGCCTTACAGATATGTTGTGACTGGTCAAACCACTCAATATTAAGCAAAATATAATCTATTCAAATGCTTTAGTTAAAATACAATCAATTAAAATAACATTTTGGGATGGCTTATATGTTGGAACACTTACATAAACAATAGATACCGTACCTTCTTGGTTTACACCGCTTGGCACAAAGATATATTCAAATACAGATCCTTACAGCAGTTTTCCAATCCAGGAGGAAACAACGTCAGCAGAGATCTCAGAGAGAAAAGCAGCAGG
>NW_025142897.1:0-1265 GCF_004010195.1 Chiloscyllium plagiosum | reverse complement strand
ATCTGTATATGCACGATGTCAGGGCCAGTCTTCTGGTCGTTCAGTACATGCACGATGTCAGTGCCAGTCTTCATGTCATTCGGAACATGCACGATGTCAGCGCCAGTCATCATGTCGTTCAGTACATGCACGGTGTCAGCGCCAGTCTTCATGTCATTCTGAACATGCACGATGTCAGCACCAGTCTTCATGTCGCTCTGTACATGTGCGATGTCAGTGCCAGTCTTCAAGTCGTTCTGTACATGCACGATGTCAGTGTTAGTCTTCATGTCATTCTGTACATGCACGATGTCAGTGCCAATCTACACATCATTCTGTACAAGCACGATGTCAGTGCCAATCTACACATCACTCTGTACAAGCACGATTTCAGCGCCAGTCTTCATGTCATTCTGTTCATGCACGATGTCAATGCCAGTCTTCATGTCGTTCTGTACGTGGGCAATGTCAGCGCCAATCATCAAGTCGTTCTGTTCATGCACGATGTCAGCGCCAATCTTCATGTTGTTCTATACATGCACGATGTCAGTGCCAGTCTTCATGTCGTTCTGAACATGCACGATGTCAGCACCAGTCTTTATGTCGTTCAGTACATGCGCGATGTCCGCGCCAGTCATCATGTCAATCTGTACATGCACATTGTCAGCGCCAGCCTTCATGTCATTCTGTACACGCACGATGTCAGTGCCAGTCTTCATGTCATTCTGTATATGCACGATGTCAGTGCCAGCCTTCATGTCATTCTGTACATGCACGATGTCAGTGCCAGTCTTCGTGTCGTTCTGTATATGCACGATGTCAGTGCCAGCCTTCATGTCGTTCAGTACATGCGTGATGTCCGCGCCAGTCATCATGTCAATCTGTAGATGCAAATTGTCAGCGGCAGTCTTCATGTCGTTCTGTACATGCACAATGTCAGCGCCAGTCTTCATGTCGTTCAGTACTTGCACGATGTCAGTGCCAGTCTTCATGTCATTCTGAACATGCACGATGTCAGCACCAGACTTCATGTCGTTCTGTACATGCACGATGTCAGTGCCAGTCTTCATGTCATTCTGTACATGCACGATGTCAGCGCCAGTCTTCATGTCGTTCTGTACATGCACGATGTCAGCGCCAATCATCAAGTCGTTCTGTTCATGCACGATGTCAGCGCCAGTCTTCATGTTGTTCTGTACATGCACGATGTCAGTGCCAGTCTTCATGTCATTCTGTACATGCACGATGTCATTGCCAGTCTTCATATTGTTCTATAAATGTGCGGT
>NW_025142896.1:0-1265 GCF_004010195.1 Chiloscyllium plagiosum | reverse complement strand
TGTGCTGTTCCAGCAATAAAGTTTCAACATGGATGTAACTACCACACCCTCCCAAAGGCATCGATGTAACTACCGCATTCTCCCTAAGGCATCGATGTAACTACCACACCCCCCCTAAGGCATCGATGTAATTACCACACACCCCCTAAGGCATGGAGGTAACTACCACACCCTCCCTAACACATCGATGTAACTACCACACCCTTCCTAAGACATCGATGTAACTACTACACCCTCGCTAAGGCATCAATTTAACTACCACACTCTCCCTAAGGCATGGATGTAACTACCACACCCACCCTAAGGCATGGAGGTAACTACCATACTCTCCCTAAGACATCGATGGAACTACCACACCCTCCCTAAGGCATCGATGTAACTACCACACCCCCCCTAAGACATGGATGTAACTACCACGCCCTCCCTAAGGCATCAATGTAACTACCACACTCTCCCTAAGGCATCGATGTAACTACCACACTCTCCCTAAGGCATGGATGTAACTACCACACCCTCCCCAAGGCATCGATGTAACTACCACACCCTCCCTAAGACATTGATGTAACTACCACACTCTCCATAAGACATTGATGTAACTACCACACTCTCCATAAGACATCGATGTAACTACCACACCCTCCCTAAGACATTGATGTAACTACCACACTCTCCATAAGATATCGATGTAACTACCACACCCTCCCTAAGGCAGGGATGTAACTTCCACACTCTCCCTATGGCATCAATGTAACTTCCACACCCTCCCTAAGGCAGGGATGTAACTTCCGCAATCTCCCTAAGACATCGATGTAACTACCATACTCTCCTTAAGGCATGGATGTAACTACCACACCCTCTCTAAGACATCGATGTAACTACAACACCCTTGCTAAGACATTGATGTAACTACAACACCCTTGCTAAGACATTGATGTAACTACCACACTCTCCCTATGGCATCAATGTAACTACCACACTCTCCCTAAGACATCGATGTAACTACCATACTCTCCCTAAGACATCGATGGAACTAACGCACCCTCCCTAAGGCATGGATGTAACTACCACACTCTCCCTAAGGCATGGATGTAACTACCACATACCACACTCTCCCTAAGGCATGGATGTAACTACCACACCCTTCCAAAGGCATCGATGTAACTACTGCACTCTCCTAAGGCATGGTTGTAACTACCACACCCTCCCTAAGGCATGGATGTAACTACCACACCCTCCCTAAGGCATGGATGTACCGACCACACTCT
>NW_025142895.1:0-1265 GCF_004010195.1 Chiloscyllium plagiosum | reverse complement strand
TTCCTTGATTTTTAGTGTGTCATGCCCACTTCTACTAATTTCGATCCTTCTCAGGATTACATGTTTGCCTAAAGCTCAACATTGCCGTTTGCAATCATGTATGTTCATCTGCGATCTTGCTGCTCTTCTCACTTCTGAAAGTTCCATGTGAATTATTATCACCTCCAAAAGTGAGATTTTGAACTCTTTCAGCAGGATCAACTCTCTTAGAATGTGAAAGGCATGATATATTTATAAGGCTGCACCCATCTATCAAAATTACTGTTTAGTCTTTTCGAACTCAAAATATGTCTGACCTGTTTCCTTCTTTATGTGTCTGTACCTCTATCATTTCGCTTCTGGTGAAATTTATAAACTCTGGTACAATCCAAAATAGCCAGTTTGACCTCAACATTATCTCTTAACTGCTCATCTGACAGAAATGCAAATATCTCACTTGCTCTGCCTACTAGTTTCGCCTGAAGTATATTTACCCGGTCATCTGACCACTCTATCTAAATTAGATTCCTTAAGTTATGGAACAGGCCCTTCAGCCTAACCGGTCCACACCGACCTTCCGAAGACTAACCCACCCAGATCCATTTCCCTCTGACTAATGCACCTAACATTATGGGCAATTTCGCGTGGCCGAATTCACCTAACCTGTACATTTTTGGACTGTGGGAGGAAACCGGAGCACACGGACGAAACCCACGCAGACACAGGGAAAGAGCGAAAACTCCACACAGACAGTCACCCGGGACTGGAATCAAACCTGGGACACTGGTGCTGTGCGGCAGCAGTGCTAACCACTGAACAACTGTACTGCTCCAAGCTAATTTTTCAAATGAAATACAGAAGGAATCGACATCTTTCTCTTCAATATGTAATAGCGTCAGCTAAATCTGCTTCCTGTGACCTTTAGTTTCATTATTAAGTCGCATCTAATGAAATTCAAACTCTCTCTCTTCCCCTCTCTTTCCTCTGTCTCTCTCTATGTGCTCATCAAAGAATCTTCTCTCTCTTAGTTTTCATTGCCTACAAACTGTTACGACACGGTGGTGAAATCTTCTGCGAATTGAAGCAAATACCCAAGAAAACTCACCTCGCCTCGTCATCTGTTTAAGTATGAGTGAGAGACCACTCCACAAATTCCACCATTTAAAGGAAAAATATCAATGCATTTTTCAACTCTAAACATTAACATTAGACAACAACTGTTTCAACTCTTAGCCTACTTTGTCATAGTTTTTCTTATATAGAACATAGAACATAGAAGAATACAG
>NW_025142894.1:0-1265 GCF_004010195.1 Chiloscyllium plagiosum | reverse complement strand
GATACAGTCAATATAAAGTACTGTACTGAAAAACCACACCAGTGAGGATACAGTCACGATGAAGTACTGTACAGAAAACACACACCAGTACTGATAGAATCATTATAAATTACAGTACAGAAAACACACACCAGTGAGGATACAGTCACGATGAAGTACTGTACAGAAAACACACACCAGTGAGGATACAGTCACTATAAAGCACTGTACAGAAAACACACACCGTGAGGATACAGTCACTATAAACTAATGTACAGAAAACACACACCAGTGAGGATTCAGTCACTATAAAACACTGTACAGAAAACACTCACCAGTAAGGACACAGTCACTATAAATTACTGTACAGAAAACACACACCGGTGAGGATATAGTCACTATAAAACACAGTACAGAAAACACACACCAGTGAGTGTAGAGTCACTATAAACGACTGTACAGAAAACACACACCAGTGAGGATACAGTCACTATTATCTACTGTATGGAAAACACACACCAGTGAGGGTAGAGTCACTATAAAGTACTGTACAGAAAACACACACCAGTGAGGATACAGTCACTATAAACTTCAGTACAGAAAACACACACCAGTGAGGGTACAGTCACTATAAAGTACTGTACAGAAATCACACAACAGTGAGGGTACAGTCACTATAAAGTACTGTGCAGAAAACACACACCAGTGAGGATACAGTAACGATAAAACACTGTACATAAAACACACACCAGTGAGGATACAGTCACTATAAACTTCTGTATGGAAAACACACACCAGTGAGGGTAGAGTCACTATAAAGTACTGTACAGAAAACACACCAGTGAGGGTACAGTCACTATAAAGTACTGTCCGGAAAACACACACCAGTGAGGGTACAGTCACTATAAAGTACTGTACAGAAATCACACAACAGTGAGGGTACAGTCACTATAAATTACTGTCCAGAAAACACACACCAGTGAGGGTACAGTCAGTATAAACTACTGTACAGAAAACACACACCAGTGAGGGCACAGTCAACATAAAGTACTGTATATAAAACACACGCCAGTGAGTATACAGTCACTATAAACTACAGTACAGAAAACACACACCAGTGAGGATACAGTCACTATAAAGTATTGTATAGAAAACACACACCAGTGAGGGTACAGTCAGTATAAAATACTGTACAGAAAACACACACCAGTGAGGGTACAGTCAACATAAAGTACTGTACATAAAACACACGCCAGTGAGGATACAGTCACTATAAACTACAGTAC
>NW_025142893.1:0-1265 GCF_004010195.1 Chiloscyllium plagiosum | reverse complement strand
GTCCACCATCCTGATGTCGGTACGACAGGGACACAATCCTTTATTCGAAACCCTCGGGACCAGCTGGTTTGCAAAATTCGGAATTCTTTAGTTTTCAGAGTAAGTGACAGTTTAACAGTAAAATTTTTAAAACTCTTACTGAACAGCAGACCCACCTGTGAAAACTATGAGCCCTGAGACCGAACTGATGCCTGCCAATGCTGGGCCACACCCCCAGTGTGATATGGGTCGAGTGGGTGTGGAGTGAACCCAAACAACTTTGTTAATTAGACAAAAAAAAATTCACGACAAAAACTTCAGATTTCGGAGCTTTTCAAGATTTCAGGATTTCAAATAAAGAATTATCTACCTGTATGTTCAAATGTGGGAATTTAACGAGCTCTGGAATCATTACTAAAACAATTGCATCAATGCTTCGAGACCGATAACACATCTCCAATTCTTGAAATTCAAATCCATCCCAAAACAGGTTCAAAATTAATGCTTACAGGTCAGGGACAAAGATCGGGAGATAATACTTCCTCCTTATCATCAACACGGTCATCTCTTTCGGATGTCTCCAACTGGATAACAGTCTTGTGTTCCTCCTTTGGAGCCTTGGAAAGTGACCTGGGCCAGGATTCAACATCCAGTTTGAACTGTAATCCTTGATTAGTAAGCTGGATCTTCTCAGCTTGAGACTTCCATGATTTCTTCCAACTTCACACAGGAAGATGGCAACATATCAACCAAAGAATTGGCCTTTGAATCACTGGTCTTCCGATCATCTCCTTTAAAGTCTTCGCTATCCTCATGATTGTCCTCAAGTTCCTCTCCTTTGATGTCCACGTGCTCCTCATGGATTTCCTCAGATTCAGGCTCGAGGAATGATACTTTAAATTGAACCTCTTCCCTATTGAGTAAATCCAACAGAGAAATTGAAGCGTTCCTGTGGATATTTAGTGAAAACTCCTCCCTTTGTGCACTGGAAGAAACATTGATATTGATATAGGTTTCTGTCTCTAGTACTGCCTTGGATGCTTTCTCTATGAACTCATCAGTACGGTTAATGTTTTCTTCATTCTGGTCTTCACACAAGTTTGCCAATCGTTTTTCCTCACCAGACTTGGGCAATCTCTCTTTTAAATTTTGGTCATCTCCAAAAGTTACCACTGCCTTGCTAGATTCATTAATACTGTGCAGTAAGTCAAAGGTACTTGGTTTATAAAACTGATTACTTGCATTTTGATCAATCAAGCTGTTTTTAAATGAACTCAGCTTAAAGT
>NW_025142891.1:0-1265 GCF_004010195.1 Chiloscyllium plagiosum | reverse complement strand
GAGAAAAAAGTAAAGTGGAGTTGTGTGAAGAGATAGACCCCCAGCGCCCACTCAGTTGATACTAAAACCAGTCAGATTTCTTGCTCTCATTCACAATCCATTGATATGCATCATTGGTGCGAGTGCACAGTAAAAAAAGAGAAACTCTCATACCCCCTGATAACCCAAACCCCATGAGGCTGCATGAGCAAACACTGCAGTGAGATGCTGATGATGGTCAGCTTTCTGCTAATTCCTCGTACCCTACACCACCGCTGACCACCTTGGTCCTGGGCACAACACCTGTAGCTTCTTCATTGTGACCGGCTCACCAAAAGGGGGCCGGCCTTTGGGAAATTATTCTGGGTGAATCTTTTCTGCGCCCTTTCTAAAGACTTCACATTGTTTCCAAAAAGGAAACTGCAGACACTGGTCAGACCACAACCAGATCAGTGTGTTGTTATTGAACAGCAGAGCAGGACCGAAGGGCTGACGGTTAGAAACGTGAGGTTTTGGCCAGTGTGCTGAATCAATGTGCAGGAAGACACGCTTGCATTTATATAGCGCCTTTCACATACTCAGTTTGTTTCACTTAAACGAGGGGCCTTTGCAAAGTTTTGCACTGGGTGACACAATGGCACCAGGGACCCGGGTTTGATTCCAGTCTCGGACAACCATCCGTGTGGAACAAATTACTGCAGATGCTGGAATCTGTACTGAAAACAACAAATGCTGGAGATCACAGCAGGTCAGGCAGCATCCACGGAGAGAGAGCAAGCTAACCTTTTGAGTCTAGGTGACTCTTCATTGTTCTCCCTATGTCTGCGTGGGTTTGCTCTGGTTTCCTCCCACACAGAGTAAAGATGTGTAGGTTAGGGTGGATTGGCCACGCTCAATTGCCCCATAGCGCCCAGGGATTTGCAGGCTCGGTGGATTAGCCATCGGAGATACAGGGTTACAGGGAAGGGCTGGGGGTTGGATCTGGAGCTGAACGTTCTGAGGGTTGGGGTGCGTTCGATGGGCCAAATGGCCTGCTTCCATACTGTAATGGGGGTTCTACAATTATCAGAAACAGAACAGCCAACATTGTTGTTAATTTAACACCAACAAGATGATTTAGAATCCCACCACAGTAAATTGTGAAACTGGAATTCAATAAAAATCTGGATTAAAATAAAAAACAACTATATCACCACTATTCACATTTGGAGTACTGTGCCCCTTAGGTACCTTTTAAATCTTTCCCCTCTCATCCTAAACCTATATGCTCTAGTTCTGGACTCCCT
>NW_025142890.1:0-1265 GCF_004010195.1 Chiloscyllium plagiosum | reverse complement strand
CTCTGCAGCCTCTCCGCCTCTTCAATGCTTGTCTTTATATGATCTGCAAACGTAGCCAGAATACCCTCAGTTCCTTCATCCATGTCATTAACGTATATTGTGGAAAAGTTGTTGTCCCAACAGCGATCCTTGTGGAATACCACTAGTCACTGGCCTCCATTATTAAAATGACCCTTTTATCCCCACTTTCTGCTTTCTACCAGACAGCCAAGCTTCTATCCATGCTAATACCTGGCCTCTAACACCATGGGCCATATTGTATTTCGCAGCCTTCTGTGCAGCACTTTATTAAAGACCTTTTGGAAGTCCAGATTGATAACACCAATTTTCTCTCCTTGGTCCACTTGCTCGTTACCTCCTCAAAGACTTGTAACAGGTTTGTCAGGCATGAGCTCCCCTTGATGAAATTGGGCTGACTTTGCCTTATATTACCATACACATTCAAGCAGTCAGAAATCTCATCCTTCATAATAGACTCAGAATTTTACCAACAACTGATGTCAGCCTAATCAGCCTAAAATTTCCCATCTTTTGCTTTACTCCTTTCTTAAACAGGGGTGCTACATTAGTGACTCTCCAGCCCTCTGGGACTCTCCAAGGCTCCAGTGGTAACTGAAACATCATTACTAAAGCCGACACTCTACTTTAGTGATGGAAAGCGACAAGAATATGCGAGTGGGCAAGCATTATAACTGAAGGAAAGGCAAGTATGATGCTATTAGGCAAGATTTAGAGTGCATGGATGGGGAGAGAGATTGTAATGGATGGGCACAATTGAAATGTGAAGCTTGTTCAAGGAACAGTTATTGCGTTTCCTCGATAAGTATGTACCTGTCCGGCGGGGAGGAAGTGATTGAGCGAGGGAACCATGTTTTACAAAAGAAGTTAGAGCACTTTGGGGCCAGCGACCATAATTCTATTAGATTTAAAATAGTGATGGAAAAGGATAGACCACATCTAAAAGTTGAAGTTCTAAGTTGCACAAAGGCCAATTTTGATGGTATTGGGCAAGGACTTTCAAAAGCCTATTGGGGGCAAACGTTCGCAGGTAAAGGGATGGCTAGAAAATGGGAAGCCTTCAGAAATGAGATAACGAGAATCCAGAGAAAGTATATTCCTGTTAGGGTGAAAGGAAAGGCCCGTAGGTATAGGGAGTGCTGGATGACTGAAGAAATTGAGAGTTTGTTTAAGAAAAAGAAGGAAGCATATGTCAGGTATAGACAGGACAGATTGAATGAATCCTTAGACGACTATAAAGGCAGGAG
>NW_025142889.1:0-1265 GCF_004010195.1 Chiloscyllium plagiosum | reverse complement strand
TGCTAATCAGAACACAAACATTTATTGCTTAATTAAATTAGGCAAACAGGAAAAGACAATGTTAATCTGGACAGATTTTGTACCAACATTTTAATCATTATAATCTCTGTGGTATTCTTCAGGGCAAATATCTATAAAGCAGATTGTTACCAGGATTGTGCTGTGATTTTTTTTCATTCAGTGCATTGGTGTATTCAGAGTAACATAGCGGTAGACCAATTACCTTTTGGCATCTCTCTATCATTGAGTCAGAATGTGGCTGAAATACATCTCAAATCATCTTATTTGTTTACGTTCTATTTCCCTAATAACCTGTGATGATATCACCCTTGAAATATTGAATTGACCTAGACTCAATGAACTGTTGTGGTGAAATGACTTTGTTTAGAAGCTGTTCAAAACTGAAACTTAGCGCAGAAATAAAGAAAATTGCGGAATAGATGGAGGCCAATCAACACATTATGTCCTCACCGCTTTTACTCTATTGTGTCAGGCACAACTTTTAGGTTTTCTTTTTAATTGGCCATGATCAACACATTTGAATATGCATCTGTGTGTTTTCTTACCCTCTGGCTGATTAACACAATTTTAGTAACTGAGCTGAAAGCTTTTATATATTTAAAATGAAGAAGTTTATTTTATTTCTTGCACATATGCCATGAATATTAACTCACTCAATCACCCCCGCCCGCATTCTCACACATTGCATATGTTGGGTTAGATAAATATAAAATAGAAAGTATGCAATTCAAATATAAACTTGTTCTCTATTTTGGTGCAGGCCTGATGATTTGGAGTTGCGTTAATATTCTGGACGGAGTAAAATGCTTGGAAATACAGAGACTTCCCAATTTGTACTTTTTATTTGATCTCCTTGGAGGTGATTTCTAAGGTGAACCTTAAGATAGAAAAAATTGGAGGACCAAGTCCTTCATTTTCATTCAAGAAAGTTCAGAAGAGTTGGAGTGGCATTTTTGATAAGGGGTAGCATTACAGCTGTGCTGAGGGAGGATATTCCCAGAAATACATCCAGGGAAGTTATTTGGGTGGAACTGAGAAATAAGAAAGGGATGACAACCTTATTGGTATTGTATTATAGACCTCCTAATAGTCAGAGGGAAATTAAGAAACAAACTTGTAAGGAGATCTCAGCTATCTATAAGAATAATAGGGTGGTTATGGTAGGGGATTTTAAATTTCCAAACATAGACTGGGACTGCCATAGTGTTGTGGGTTTAGATGGAAAGGAATTTGTTAAGTGTGTA
>NW_025142888.1:0-1265 GCF_004010195.1 Chiloscyllium plagiosum | reverse complement strand
CATCCCTGGACTCATATGAATTGTAGACAATTGCCTAGGTAGAGCCGAATTAACCAATTTTTTTGCATTCTGCACCAGCATGCGGTGTGGCTCAGCAGTATATCTTGCCTTGAGGTCTGGAGTCACATGGAGGCCAGACCAGTGAAAGACGGCAGATTTCTTCCCTCAAGGCTTTCAATGAAACAGATGGGTTTTTCGGACAACAGATTGAGCGTATTCTTAATTGGAAGTATTTCTTGCATTTATATACTACCGTCGTCGTGGTGTGGTGAGAATCGAACCCGTCTCCCCAGAACGTGACCTGGCCTTTTGTGTTAACAATCCAGCGATAATACAACCAGGCTATCGCAGAAAGCCGTCATGGCTGATCTTTTCCAATAGAGTCTCTTTTCCCCAATTATTCTCTGTGTCCACTTATTGAGCCTCACGCTCCAATAATCTCTGGTCCATGTCAGTAAAAGCTGTTCAAAGAGAATTGATCGCACAGCCACGATATCCAAACGGATCGAATGGTTTTAAGGTGCCAATGAAGAGATTGGGGGAAGGTCACCCAGCAACAGTGAGTGCAACGGCACAGACTGGACGGTATCAATGTGAAAGTGTCTGTTAGATTGTGCAATGCCTGAGCCAAATGGGACGAGGGACGGAAAAGAGAGGGCGAGTGGAAGGAAGAGACATCTTCCAGAACTCTTGGGTTTAAATGCTGATACATGAAACACTGAAATATCAGAGAAAGAAATTCGATGGAAAACAAATCATCACCTCAGAGAACATTGTCATGTAAAAACGAGTTATTTCTTACCGTGTTTCATCTAAAGTAAAACTTTGAGAGAACTGACCGCTATGATGTGGATTCGATACGAAGTCGTGGCAATCACAATGCAGAAAATGAAATACTAAATGATTGCAGAACTCCAAAGACCACGCTTGCCAACTGCAGCCAGTATGGTAGCAGAGGAAATGTCAGGAAGAATATACAATATCAGGAATTAACGACAGGCATGTGGGAACTCAGAATGGGCTGAATCTTTAACTTTAACGTCCCCAGAGTCTGTGGAGATTCCATGAATGAGATTATTGGAGAATGGGATTAATGAAACTCTCTAAACTGATGGGACAGTGCAGGATATTGTTCAAATGTATGCTTCAATCGCATTATAGTTTAACATCGGCCACTTCATCACTTTGCCCACGCAAGACAATAACTACGGCTGCACGCAATCACACTTAATTCTGAAGCAGCCACGAAGATCCAATTGGAGGTT
>NW_025142887.1:0-1265 GCF_004010195.1 Chiloscyllium plagiosum | reverse complement strand
CAACTTCCGCAGGAATCATTCCCTGTGGGACACACTGGTCCACTCTTGCTTCACTCCTAAGAGCCCCAACACTTGTCTGGCACCTTCCCTTGCAACCCCCTAAGGTACAACCTGCCAATTTACCTCTTCCCCACTCAGTATCCAAGGGCTCAAACATGCCTTTCAGGTGAAGCAACGATTTATCATCACTTTTCACAATTTAGTCAGCTGCATTCGCTGCTCACTGTGTCAGTCTCCCATACACTTGGAAAAACAGAGCGGAGACGGATTGGTACTTCGCGGGACATCGACGTCCTATCCCCCAAAAAGACCCTGAGCTCCCAGTTTCCTGCCACTTTAACACCCCAGCAGAGGATCGAAAACTTGAATTTAGGCTGTTGTCAGAAGCAACACGTATCTACAGATTTTTATTAAACACAAATTGATTTTTCAATTTAAAATAACGCAACAAAATGGATGCAAACGATAATTTGACTGTGTGAGCCTGAACTGATGCTTTGCTAATTTGGTTGTGTTCAGAGATAAAAGAGAACAATGGATTTCTCATAAGACAGTGATGTGGTATTCAAACTAACATTGAACCGCTACTATGACGTGGATATTTACATAAATTAAGACCCCTTTCCCAGGGAATATCATTGGACTAGCCTGTTGTCAATCATGTCATCTTATTACAGTTGATTGGACTTTTCTTGTTCTTTAGCACCCTTTCCCAGGAAATATCACTGGATTAATCTGCTGGAAATCATGTCATCTTATTAAATATGATTTGGCTTTTCTTGTAATTAAGGTTGCACTATCTCTTAAAAACAGACAAAGAATC
This sequence comes from Chiloscyllium plagiosum, assembly GCF_004010195.1. Taxonomy (NCBI): domain Eukaryota; kingdom Metazoa; phylum Chordata; class Chondrichthyes; order Orectolobiformes; family Hemiscylliidae; genus Chiloscyllium; species Chiloscyllium plagiosum. The sequence goes on along the minus strand of NW_025142887.1, from coordinate 442 downwards.
TCTCAGATTCCAAGGTAATTGCACAACTTCACCACAGAACACAAAAGCTTTAGCCTTTGTGTTGCTGAACAGAATTGCATCAAGGTGCCTTAATTCAATAAACTGATGACGCTTGCCTTTTTCCAAACTGCATTGCATTGAATATTTTCACCGATTACAAAGCAAGAGGCCTCTCTTGAGGTGTCTGGATCTTCATTTTGGTGCCATGTTTCATTTCAGCTCAGACAGGTCGTTGGCAGCGGTGTAAGAGTTAAATGTCTTTCACTTTTGAGTGTTGAGTAATTCGCCCGCACAGATGTGAACATTTTAAGAGCGTTTGGTTTTCCTCTCATTCAAGTAGTGTCTGACATGACCCCTCGCTGTTTCTGTTCCAGTCCAGCTCAAAAGCATCGCTGTTAACAAGGGTTGTTTCTGGGGGATTATGGGGTTCGTGGGTGATGGT
>NW_025142886.1:0-1265 GCF_004010195.1 Chiloscyllium plagiosum | reverse complement strand
CTCCAGATATATATAAATGATAGCTTTTACAAGGCTTTCCAGCACTTTAACCAGAATCGAAGTAAGGCTCACAGCTCTATAATTACCAGGGCTGTCTCTATTCACCTTCTTGGTCAAGGGGACCACATTTGCTGTCCTCCAGCCTTCTGATACTTTTCTACTATTCCTGTAAACAATGACGACATAAAGATCAAAGCCAAAGGCTCGACAAATTCCTTTCTGGCTTATCAAAGAATACGAGGATAAACCCTATCCAGCCCAGGGGACTTACTTATTTTCACACATTCCAGAATTGCTAACACCTTCTCCTTCTGCAGTTCAATCCCATCTAGTTATGGACCCCATTACCCTGGGGTAAAGACATTGGCTAATCACCGTGCCTGTACCCCTCGTGGTTTTCTAAACCTTTATAAGATCACCCCTTAGCCACCGATGCCCAATGGAAATCCGAAAGACAATTATATAAATATTTCTGCTCATGTCCATGCCATTAATTTGTCACAATATTCTTGGATACACTTGTTTAGGACCGAGGGCTTTCTCTACCTTTGTGTTCCAAGACCTCCGGCACCACCTCTTCTGTAATAGGGACTCTTTACAAGCCATCACTGTTTCTTCCCTTTGTTTCCTAGTCTTTGTCCAAAGTACGTTCTGACATGAAATGTTCATTTAGCGTCTCGCCCATCTCCTGTGGTTCGACACTTGCATGGCCTCAATGATCCTTGAGGAGCCCTTGTGTCTCTCCAGTTGCATTTTTTACGTGTGTGCTGTAGAAAAGTCTTTGCATTCTCCTTAACCTTATCTGCCAAATCTATTTCAGCTCCCCATGTTGCTTTCCAGCTTATCCAACCTCTCCGATTCTGTCACTCACTCCAATATCAGTAATATCTTCTTCAATCTTTTCCCCATTCACAGTTTCAGGAAATACTTCCTCAATCAGGATGATCAGAATTCTACGCAGCGTTCCAAAGCTGTGCTGACAATACCTAATCAATCCTTGCCTTTGCAAATGCATATTACTCCTGTCCCGCTGAATCACTTCCAACAACGTATGCATCGATGACATCAAGCTAATTGGTGTTGATGTCCCTGGCTTTCCCTCGCAGCCTTTCCTAAACACTGGCACAACATTAGTCACCCTCGTGACTTCCAGCTCATCACCCGTGCCTGTCAGCGATAGAAATATCTCTTTATGGGATCCCTCAATTTCTTCCCACAATATCCAGGGATAAACTTGATTAGTTTCCAGGGATTTGTCTACCTTT
>NW_025142885.1:0-1265 GCF_004010195.1 Chiloscyllium plagiosum | reverse complement strand
TCCATGCCTTAACTCACCTTGGGCTATCTGTTAATCTGTACATAAACCACTCTGAACCCCTCAATTAGATTCCATGCCTTAACTCACTAAAATAACTACATGTTATTTTGTATCTTCACCACCCATTGATTTGATTCCACTTCATGTCATGTTAAGCTCATGTTGCCAACACAATCTCATCTCAATAATGATCAATGTATCACGGGTCCTCCTATCTGCTGGCACTATCATATGTTACCTTCCTGATGTTTACGTCTCTCCCTCACTCCTGGGATCCTCATATGCTGAATGTAAACCACCCCGAACCCCTCGATTCGATTTCAGTCTCTCCCTCGCTCCTGGGTATCTCATATGCTGTATGTAAACCACCCTGAACCCCTCGATTAGATTCCAGTCTGTCCCTCACGCTTGGGCATCTCATATGCTGTATATAAACCACCCCCAACCCTTCGATTAGATTTCAGTATCTCCCTCACTCCTGGGTATCTCATATGCTGTAGATAAAACACACTGAACCCCTCGATTAGATTATAGTCTGTCCCTCACTCTTGGCCATCTCATATGCTGTATGTAAACCACCCTGAACCCCTCGGTTAGATTACAGGCTCTCCCTCACTCCCGGGTGACTCATATGCTGTATATAAACCACCCTGAACCCCTCGATTAGATTCCAGTCTGTCCCTCACTCTTGGGTATCTCATATGCTGTACATAAACCACCCCGAACCCCTTGGTTAGATTACAATCTCTCCCTCACATCTGGATATCTCATATGCTGTATATAAACTACCCTGAACCCCTCGATTAGATTTCAGTCTCTCCCTCCCTCCAGGTTATCTCATATGCAGTATGCAAACGGCCCTGAACCCCTCAATTAGAGTCCAGTCTCTCCCTCACTCCAGGGCATCTCATATGCTGCATGTAAACCACCCATAACCCCTCGATTAGATTCCAGTCTGTCCCTCAGTCTTGGGCATCTCATATGCTGTATATAAACCACCCCTAACCCCTCGATTAGATTTCAGTCTCTCCCTCACTCTTGGGTATCACATATGCTTTATGTAACCCACCCTGAACCCCTCGATTAGATTCCAGTCTCTCCCTCGCTCCTGGTTATCTCATATGCTGTATTTAAACCACCCAGAACCCCTCGATTTAATTCCAGTCTGTCCCTCACTCTTGGGTATCTCATATGCTGTATGTAAACCACCCATAAACCCTAGATTAGATTCTAGTCTGTCCCTTACTCTTGGGTATCTCATATGC
>NW_025142884.1:0-1265 GCF_004010195.1 Chiloscyllium plagiosum | reverse complement strand
TCCCTTCCCACAAACAGTAGATGAATGATTTATTTCCAGTGTGACTGCATCAATGAATTTCCAGCATGGAAAGACATTTGTATCCCTTCCCACAGTTTGCACATTTCCATGGTTTCTGTAGTGTAGATCATGTCTCTCCATATTGGATGATCAACTGATTCCTCACCCAGACACAGGACAGGGTTAATAGACTTATAGAATCCCTACAGTCCACACGTCCACACCAACCCTCTGGGGATAAAGACATCCAGACCTATTCTCCTACCCCATTACTGAACATTTACCCTTGACTAATGCACCGAACCAACACGCCCCTGAAAACAATGTGCAATTTTACATGGTCAATTCACCTAACCTGTCTATCTTTGAATTGGGAGAAGAAACCAGAGTACCCAGAGGGAGCTGGCACAGACCCAGGGAGAATGTGCAAACTCCACAGAGACAGTCGCCTGAGGCTGGGATTGAGCCACTGTGGCGATACAATCTCTCCCTGCTGTGAATGGTGGGATGCTATTCAATCTGTGGAACTGGTGCAGGACTTGTCTATTTGTCACTGGGTACACTGATGTTTGCAAACTTTTCCCACAGACAAATATTGACAATCTCATGGTTTTCAAATCCTGATGAATTGACTCATTCTAAGATCCTGATAAGATATTTGCTTGGAATTCTTGCTGATAAATGTGTCTCTGTGATTCTCTGTAAAACAAATTTAAATCAGGAAAAATAAGAGATTGAGCAATCGTACTGTTTAAGATACTAAAAGGACATAAGAATCATAAAAACCTTATAGTGTGGAAGCAGACCGTTTGAATCCACACACACCCTCTGAAGAGCATCCCACAAAGACTCACCCCATATCCCTGCATTCCCCATGGCTTACCCACCAGCCTGCACATCCCTGCACAATTTAGCATGGCCATCCCACCTAACCCATATACCGTTGAATTGTGGGAGGAAACAGGAGCACCGAGAGGAAACCACACAGACATATGAAGAAAGGGCAAACTCCACGCAGTCACCCGAGTCTGGAATCAAACCCAGGTCCCCAGAGCTGAGAGGCAGCACTGCTAACCATTGGGTCACCATGGAGTTCTTGCATCCAGCAATTTGTGTGAAAGTCACTCAAATACTGACCGTGACACAATACTGGACTGTCACGAAAAACTCAACTAGCTGACAAATGTCTTTCAGGTAAAGGGCCCGTTCTGGCCCTCCACAAGAGTCAGCCTTCAATGAGAGTAGAGATCGTGAGAGCAGTGGGA
>NW_025142883.1:0-1265 GCF_004010195.1 Chiloscyllium plagiosum | reverse complement strand
GGTGGGATGAGATCCGTTTTAGAGTGCGGTTAGCATTAACCGAACAGTGCGGTATGACTCTCTGACTATGATTATAATGTTGTATCATCAGTTAACAAAGGCTGCAAGAGAAAGCCAGGGAACGACAGACTGATGAGCGGGAAATCAGGGTGGGTCAGTTGTTGGAGGGCATTCTGAGAGGTAGGCCTTACATGCATTTGGAAAGATAAGGCCTGATTACGGACAGCCAGCATGGCTTTGTGCGTGGGATAACATGTCCCACAAACTTGACTGGAGTTTGTTCAAGAGGTGACCAAAAAGATAGACAAAGGCAGAGCAACAGACGTTGCTTCTGGCTTCCGCAAACCCTTGTTCGGGGTGTAGCATGATACATTGGTTAGTAAGGGTAGATCGTAAAGGTAGATCACAAGGGATCAGGGAGAGCTAGCCAACTAGATACTAAATGGAATGACAGTGGGAGACAGAGGGTGGTGGGAGAGGGTTGTTGTTCAGATTGGAGGCCTCTGACCAGCAGTGTGCTGTAAGAATTGGTGCTGGGACCACTGTTGTGCCCCATTTACATTAACAATTTGAGTGAAAATATAGGAGTCCCTGTTAGTATGTTTATCGATACCAAGATTAGTGGAAGAGTGGGCAGGGAATATAGTTATTGAAGAAGATGTTAATCAACTGAGCCAGTGGGCCAAGGAATGAAAGATGGAGTTTCATTTCGGTGTTGGATTTAGTTCAGACAAACCAGGGAGGACTAACACGGGTAATAGTTGGGCCCTGGACAGTGTTGTATAATAGAGAGAGACCAAGGGGTGCAGTTACATTATTCCTTGGACTAGCATCACAGGGTGACAGGGTGTTGAAAGTGGCAATTGGCACGCTTGTCTTCATTGGTCAGAGCATTGAGTACATGAGTTGGAGATATTGGTAACACTGTCGTTAATATTTATCTTGGGCAGAGGAGGCCACGGGGTGACCTGATAAAAGTTTATGCAACTATGTAGTGTCTAAGTAAGGTGAATTGCCAAAGGTAGGTGAGTCCAAAGCTAGAGGCATAAACGTGAGGTGAGAGAGCAAGGATTTAAAGAGGGAGCTAAGGGGCAACAATATCCACAGAGGATGGTGCATAGAGGGAATGGACTGCCAGAGGAAATGGAAAAACAAGTACATAGAAACATGGAAAAGACACTCGGGCAGGTACATAGAGAGGAGAAGGTTTGAAGGGATATGAGTCAAACACGTGCAAACTCGACTCATTCCATTTAGGAAACATC
>NW_025142882.1:0-1265 GCF_004010195.1 Chiloscyllium plagiosum | reverse complement strand
TACACCTTAATTTAAACCCCTTTTACAGAATCTACTCATTCACCACTGCTAAAAGCCCGTTTATCTTTTGCCACACCCTCCTTTCCCTGCCACCCATCCCCCACTTCTGGCAAGGGATTAAAAGACCATTTTGCAATTGTATTTAGTTTTGAAGAAGTGTCACACTGGAAACGCTAACACTGTTTCTCTGTTTCTGCAGATACTGACAGACCTGCTGAGTTTCACCATAAATGAATAGGCACAGAAAAAAAATTCAATTAAACAAATTAACTATGGATACTGGAAATAAGAGTACAAAAAATGCTGGAGATACTGGTAGCTTTATAGAAGATTAACTGGACCTGAAAGTTTAAATCTGCATTCATTCCAGAAAATGCTGCAACACCTTTCGCAATTTCTTCAGCAACTTCTGTTTTGAACAATTTCCAATGACGTATGTCAAAGATGCCCAAACATCTTGTCCAACATGGAGCGCCATACACTGGGAACTAAACAATAACGCATGGTGCACAAGTTCGTTGACTCTGAAATTGCATATGTTTGGCATCACTGTCACTACAGAGCTCTGAATCATGGTCAGGGAGAAAAACAGAGGAAAACACACTCACTTCAAATACAGAAGATGGCATTATGGAAATGAGAAGATTCAGATTAGTACCTTAAATGGATTGAGTTTATGCAACGAATTGGAGGCGAGGCACCAAAGAAAGACTCCAGCAGAATGAGAATATGAAAATGGAAGTATTTCCGCATCTGAAACCAGAGTAGGTCACTGAGTACAGGGCTGATGGGTGAATGGGTCTCGGTGTGAAATGGGGCACAGTCAGTAGAATTGAATTGTAAATGATGCAGCTAAAACTGGGTTATCATCTGATGCTGTAGAATCAACAGCAGAAGAAGCACAGTTGTATTCAATGACAATCTGTAACATCTTCCCGACGATACATCATCAGTCTACCATTACCATCAAGCCGATCTATGGTTCAGTGACGAGTGTGTGTGAACATGCCAGGGTCGGAATCACGAGCACCTAAGCCTGATGACAACCCATTAATGCGACCACACTTGACTGGTTACACTCCAAACAGCAGGATTAACATCTGATACAGAGGGAGAAATGGTACCAAGACTAACAAATCAGATCTAAGCTCTGTCGGCCTGTCAAATCCATGCATAAAAGTCGATGGACCATGAAACAACTTACTGGAAGAGATGACTCAACAAATATACGTACCCTAAATAATGGAACAGCCCTGTACGTCAGT
>NW_025142881.1:0-1265 GCF_004010195.1 Chiloscyllium plagiosum | reverse complement strand
ATCAAAATTTGTTTAAACTCCCTCCAGAGGAACTGCTTTGAAGTTTCCATTAGTGAAAGGCACGATGTCGTATTGATATCAATTAATTGCCCTTCATTTCAACAAAGATTACAGCTTTTCTTCTTCTGTTGTTGACTAATTCGTTTCCTATACTATTGTGCGATTTACGTAGTGAAGAGCTTTCACAATTTATGACCTTGGTGGATGAAGTTCAGGCACCAAACGTGGAACAGTTCAAATCGAACATACTCCGGAGATTGGAATTGCAGGCTATGCAGGTATCTGAGAGTGTGCCTTAAAACAAAATCTTGGGTGTCATGTTCACTGGGTGGGTTGGCATTTATTGAACAACACTAATTGCTCTTGAGTGGGCTGGAGGACATGACAGTGATAGACAGAGCGAAGACAGGCAAGAGATTTGCAGAAATGATAAAAACGTTGGAATTTAGCTGCCCGGTAATGGGTGAACAACCCTTTAATACTCCCACGTGCAGCCGATTTGTTGAAAGATCTCAGGACTACATCTTTGGGCGAATAACCTGCAATCCCTGCCCTTCCAGCATGTGGGAGCCCGTGTGGAAAAATAAAGCTGCGAAGGCCGCAGTGCACGTTTGGGAAAATGTGCAGTGGTAAAAATATCATTCAGGTAAGGAGCAATGAAACACTGAACAAAACGGAAGTACACCCTTGAATAGTAGCAGAGGGAGTTAGGCCAGAGCAGAGGAGGAATTTGAGAGAACGGATGGAAGTGGGTAACCACCATTTAATCCAAACGAATGGATGAGAGTTTGAGCTGCAAAAGAGCAGAGACGTGGAAGAGTTAATGATGTAATGAGGTGCAAGTAGGTTGACATGGTCATGATGGCGATATGTGGTTGAATGTCCAAAACGCGGTGAAGGATGTCACTATGGTTATAACGTGTCTCGTTCAGAATCAGACAGTTGCGAGCGAGAAGATTGAGTCAGTGGCGAGGCATTTCCTCCTCGCACATGTTCAATGATGCTTTTCAGCTCATCTCATCCATTTGCCGCAACTCCACTCTCAAAACCTATCCCTCCAACAAGGACAGAGCTCCTTTATTCATCACTTTAAATTCCAGCAACCTCTGCAGACATCATGTCATTCTCCGACATTTCCACCACCTGTAAATGAACCGCACCAGCTAAGATGTGTTTCCCTCCCCACCCCTATCCGCTTTGTATGTAGATCATTCCCTCTACGACTTCCTTGGCAAGTGCACGCCCCTCACCAAACCACCCTCCCC
>NW_025142880.1:0-1265 GCF_004010195.1 Chiloscyllium plagiosum | reverse complement strand
GCATAGGTGGATGGATTAGTAAATTTGCAGATGGTGGACAGTTTGGAAGAATGTTACAGGTGGATTTGGATAAACTGCAGAATTGGGCTGAGAGGTGGCAAATGGAGTTCAATGCAGCTAAATGTGAGGTGATGCACTTTGGGATGAATAAAAGGATGGCAGGATACTTGGTCAATGGAAAGATTCTTGGTCGTGTGGATGTGCAGAGGGATCTTTGAGTCCATGTACATGGATCCCTGAAAGTTGCCACCCAGGTGAATAATGCTGTTAAGAAGGCATACGGTGTGTTACGTTTCATTGGTAGAGGGATTGATTTTCGGAACCGCAATATCATGCTGCAACTATACAAAACACAGGTGCGGCCAACTTGGAATATTGTGTACAGTTCTGGTCGCCCTATTACAAAAAAGATGTGGAAGCATTGGAAAAGGTGCAGAGGAGATTTACCAGGATGTTGCCTGGTCTGGAGAGAAGGTCTTATGAGGAAAGGCTGAGAGACTTGGGTATTTTCTCATTGGAAAGAAGAAGGCTAAGGGGGGATTTGATAGAAACATACAAGATGATCAGAGGATTAGATAGGGTAGACAGAGAAAGACTTTTACCAAGGATGATGACATCAGCTTGTACGAGAGTGCATAACTACAAATTGAGGGGTGATAGATTTAAGACTGATGTCAGAGGCAAGTTCTTTATACAGACAGTGGAAGGGCATCAACTCAGCCACATTAGGGAGATTTAAACGATCCTTAGATAAGCTCATGGATCATTTTGGGATGGTGTAGGGGGAACGAACTGAGAAAAGTCCACAGGTCAGCGCAACATCGAGGGCCGAAGGGCCTGTTCTGCGCTGTCCTGTTCTATGTTCTATGTTAAGAGATATTAGATCCACTGTCTAAAGCATGCAAACCTCAGACCCTGAGCAGGTAGTGGTTCATTATGGTGTAAAGGATTGAAACAAAGCTCACTTCTGGGAAAGACTTCTGAAATCTTGGTGACTGGCCTCATTTGTAAAGTGCCATACCCTTGAATGTGAATGCAGATTGTAAGGTTAACAGCAGGATTCTTGGCAGGATGGAGGAACAGATGGATCACAGGATCCATGTCTACCCAAGTTGACAGGTTTGTTATGAAGGCATGTAGTGCATTGCCTTTCATTAGCAGAGGGATGAGTTTCGGGGAGATGTCAGAGGTAGGTTCTTTACACAGAGAGTGGTGGGTGTGTAGAATGCACAGCCAGCAGTGGTAGTGGAGTCAGATACATTCAG
>NW_025142879.1:0-1265 GCF_004010195.1 Chiloscyllium plagiosum | reverse complement strand
CCCCTCTAACCTTAAACCTATGCCCTCTAGTTTGGGACTCCTCAACCCCTGGGAAAAGACCTTGAATGTTTACCCAATCCATACACACCATGTTTATATTAACGTCTGCCAGGTCTCCCCTCAGTCTCTGATGCTCCAGAGAATATAATCCCAGCTTATTCAGCAACAACCCTGGCAACATCTTGTAAATCCTTTCTGAGCACTTTCAAATTTCACAACATCATTCCTATAGCAGGGATACTGGAATTGCAGAGAACTCCAGTTGCGGTCTAACATTACTCTTGTTCCCTGAGTTCCCCAGTCTTTCTCCACAGTAAGTTCTGGAGTGAAAAAGTTGTTTAGGGTCTGAGGAAATATCCTGCAGTTCCACCCATCTATTGCCTCAATGATCTTTAAGGGCCCTTATTTTGTCTCGAGTTACTCTTTTACTCTTAATATATTTATATTTATATTTATACAATCACTCTCCCTATGCTTCTCTGCCGAGGCTATTTCATGTACCCTTTCTGCATTCCTGATTTCCACCCACAGTGTATTCCTAAAGCCCCTGTGATTCTCGTGGATTCTCTTTATCCACCTGGCTATACCTGACATGTGGCCCCTTTTCCTTGACCAGATCCTCAACAGACAGCCAGTGTTTCAAAATGCTTTCAGCATTGACCTGAACACAAATAGGAACATGCTGGCGCTGAACGCTCAATTTATCTCATTTCTAATATATTCTCACTTGCCAGACTTCGCTTTCCCTGTAAATAGACTCTCCAATCACCTTTTGAAAGTTCCTGGCTGATACAATCAATGTTTCAATTGTAAAATGGCCCTTTTCCGTAGCCATTTTCAAACTAATACAAATGCCTCAGTCCCTTTCCCTCCCTTGTTTCCCAAGTGGAGGTCAGGATTTGCCCATTTCTGTTTTCAGTCTATTTACATATTGATTGGGAGTTTTCTGGAACGCAATTACCAAATTCCTCCCTTGCAAACACTGAACACTGGCAGTCCCAGTCTCAGTTTGGAAAGTTTAAAAAACCCTGCTATAACAGCCCTATTTTTGTGATCGATATTTGATATCTCCTGACATGTTTGTTTCTCTGTCTGCCACGGATTATTCGGGGTCAATAGGACAATCGTGTCCAGAGTGATGACCCATTCTTATTTCTCAGTTCCACTAACATAGCTTCATTGGGCGATCCCACAGGAATATCCTCTCTCAGTACTGCTGTCATGATTCTTGCAATCGAAGCCCTCTCTTGCCTCCCCTTCGATGC
>NW_025142878.1:0-1265 GCF_004010195.1 Chiloscyllium plagiosum | reverse complement strand
CTGGGTGTCTCATATGCTGTATATAAACCACCCAGAACCCCTCGATTAGATTCCAGTCTGTCCCTCACTCTTGGGCATCCCATATGCGGTATGTAAACCACCCCGAACCCCTCGGTTAGATTACAGTCTCTCCCTCACTCCTGGGTGTCTCATATGCTGTATCTAAACCACCCTGAACCCCTCGATGAGATTCCAGTCTGTCCCTCACTCTTGGGCATCTCACATGCTGTATGTAAACCATCCTGAAGCCCTCGGTTAGATTACAGTCTCTCCCTCACTCCTGGGTGTCTCATATGCTGTATATAAACCACCCTGAACCCCTCGATTAGATTCCAGTCTGTCCCTCACTCCTGGGTTTCTCATTTGCAGTATATAAACCACCCTGAAACCCTCAGTTAGATTACAGTCTGTCCCTCACTCTTGGGTATCTCTTATGCTATATATAAACCACCCCGAACCCCTCGATTAGATTTCAGTCTCTTCCTCACTCTTGGGCATCTCATATGCTGCATGTAAACCACCCTGAACCCCTCAGTTAGATTACAGTCTCTCCGTCACTCCTGGGTGTCTCATCTGCTGTATATAAACCACCCTGAACCCCTCAATTCGATTCCAGTCTCACCCTCGCTCCTGGTTATCTCATATGCTGTATGTAAAGCACACTCAACCCCTCGATTAGATTTCAGTCTCTCCCTCACTCCTGGGTATCTCACATGCTGTATGTGAACCACCCTGAACCCCTCGATTAGACTTCAGTCTCTCCCTCACTCCTGGTTATCTCAAATGCTGTATGTAAACCACCCCGAACCCCTCGATTAGATTCCAGTCTGTCCCTCACTCTTGGGCATCTCATACGCTGTATCTAAACCACCCCTAACCCCTCGATTAGGTTTCAGTCTCTCCCTCACTCTTGGGTATCACATATGCTTTATGTAAACCACCCTGAACCAGCATTTGATCAGGCTAGGCTAGGCTAGGCCTTATCCCAAATTCAAGGGTTTCTCAAATCCAACACTGACTTTCTGTGAGTTTAAATTGGGAACCCATTGAACAGATTCAAGGATGTAAATCAATCCGGGCTATCTTTTTATTCTGTACATAACCACACTGAACCCATCGACTAAATTCCAAGCTGTAACTAACCCGGGGCTATCTGTTCGTCTGTATATAAACCAGCCTGAACCCCTTGATTAGATTCCAGACTATAACTCACCCTGGGCTATCTGTTACTTTGTATATAAACAACTCTGAACCCCTCAATTAGA
>NW_025142877.1:0-1265 GCF_004010195.1 Chiloscyllium plagiosum | reverse complement strand
TCTTAAATCTATCAGTCTTCAATTTGTAGTTATGTCCCTTCATACAAACTGACATCATCATCGTAGGAAAGAGGCTTTCACTGTCTACCCTATCTAACCCCCTGATCCTCTTTCATGTCTCTATCAAATCCCCCTTAGCCTTCTTCGCATTCCATGCACTTACTACTCTCTATTTAATGAACCTGCATCTGATATCATCTTGAATCTATCAGTCTTCAATTTGTAGTTATATCCCCTCATACAAACTGACATCATCATCGTAGGAAAGAGGCTTTCACTGTCTACCCTATCTAACCCGCTGATCCTCTTTCATGTCTCTATCAAATCCCCCTTAGCCTTCTTCTTTACAATGAGAACAGCCCCAAATCTCTCAGGCAACATACTGGTAAATCACCTCCGCAACTTTTCCAATGCTTCCACATTACCTTTCCAAACGCACATACTCGAGATAACCATTTGCTCTGATATATAAAATTGTCCACAAATGCCAGACACATGCAATTTCAATCGCAATGCCACCAGCCCAGCTACAGCTTGTCATGTTGACAAATATCGTCAGGAGAACCATACCTTCAACGATCACACACTGTGCTCCTTGGTACTCACAGACCTTTGGAGTCATGGTGATATGCTGCTGAGCAACTGCTACGACCCTTATGCCAAATGCATTTGCATTGTAATCTAACAGTGGGATTCTTTTCGCTCTCGAATGACAGAGTTACTTTGGTGTCAGCAACAGCTCAGAACTCAGCTGCGCGTTTTGTTCAGTGGCTCATGTTGCTTATGCAATCTTCGCTTGACAGCAGATTCAGCAAGTTATCAAGCCTTCCTGCAGCGTTTGTCAGCGACAGATCAGCTGCTAAGATGAATGCTTCAGACAGCTCTCCATCCTACATTTGAAAGTGGAAAAGATGGAAACATTTATAGGCTGAGTAGCCTGTCAGAGGCTGGGAGCTGATCTTATAGAGGTTTTTCAATCATGATGGGCATGAATAGGGTAAATAGACAAGTTCCTTCCGCTCAGGTGGGGCAGTGCAGACATAAAGGGTATAGATCTTGTGTGGGAGGGTGAAAATTCGAAAGGCAGTGAGGGGCAACGGCTTCACGCCGAGAGTGGTGAGTGTCTGGAATAAGTTACCAGATGAGTTGATTGCAGCTGGTACAATTCCAATACTCTAAAGTACTCTGGACGTGTATTTGAATGGCAAGGGTTTAGAGAGACATGGGCCAATTGCTTGCAATCGCGGCAGGATCGGTTTAGGAGA
>NW_025142876.1:0-1265 GCF_004010195.1 Chiloscyllium plagiosum | reverse complement strand
AAGGAAGCACAGACCATGGGCCTTCTGCATTACTTTGTACAATACAGAAGGAATGAGAAATGCTGTTCCTGATGCTTTACCTTCTGTAATTCAGGAGAGAAAATGACGCTGCTCCTACTACTGTACTTTCTCTCATACAGGAGGAAGCAGAGACGCTGTTCGTGCTATTTTACTTTCTATGATACAACACAAAGCAGAGAGGCTGCTCCTCCTTTTGTTATATAATGCAGAAGGGCACAGAGACGCTGCTGCTCCTCCTTTTCTTATATAATGCAGAAGGACACAGAGACGCTCCTCCTCCTCCTTTTGTTATATCATCCAGAAGGGCACAGAGACGCTGCTCCTCCTCCTTTTCTTATATAATGCAGAAGGACACAGAGACGCTGCTCCTCCTCCTTTTGTTATATCCAGAAGGGCACAGAGAAGCTGCTCCTCCTCCTCCTTTTGTTATATAATGCAGAAGGACACAGAGTCGCTGCTCGTGCTACTTTACTTTATATAATGCAAGAGGAAGCCGATTCGCTGCTCTGTTTGATTTTCTACAAGAGAGGAGGAGACAGAGCCGCTGCAGATGCTAACTTTATTTTTATGATAAAGAGGAGGAAGCAGAAACGGTGCTCTTGCTACTTTAATTTATATGATGCAGTAGGAAGCTGAATCTCTGCTCCACTTCTGTATCTTCCATAATACACGAGGAAGCAGAGAAGCTCTTCATTCTCTTTTACAACCTTTTATCCAGCAGGAGACAGCGAAGCTGCTCATGTTACTTACTATCTGTGATACAGGAGAAAGATGTTACGTTGCACCTCCTACTTTGCCTTCTGTGATAGTGGAGGAAGCAGAGATGTTTCTGCTGCTATTTTAGTTTTTTGATGCAGGGTTAAGCAGAGACACTGCTCCTGCCAGGTTACTCTCTAAGATACAGGAGGAAGTAGAGACGCTACTCCTTCCACTTTGCTTTCTATAACGCATGAGGAAGCAGAGACGCTGCACCTGATAGTTTCCTTAGTATAATACAAGAGTGAACAAAGATGCTCTTGCTGCTACCTTACTTTCTATGTTACATGACGAAACAGAGACGCTGCTCCTGCTACTTGAGATTCTGTGATACAGGAGGAAGCAGAGACAATGTTCCAGCTACTTTACTTTCTATTATACAGGAAGAAGCAGAGACGCTGCACCTGCCACTTTACTCTCTCTGATACAGGAGAAAAAAATAACGCTATTCCTGCTAATTTGCCTTTTTTAAGGAAACACCAGGAAGC
>NW_025142875.1:0-1265 GCF_004010195.1 Chiloscyllium plagiosum | reverse complement strand
TACCTCACGCTCTCTGTACCTCTCGCTCTCCGTACCTCACGCTCTCCGTACCTCACGCTCTCCGTACCTCGCTCTCCGTACCTCACGCTCTCCGTACCTCACGCTCTCCGTACCTCACGCTCTCCGTACCTCTCGCTCTCCGTATCTCACGCTCTCTGTGTCTCACGCTCTCTGTATCTCATGTTCTCTCTCTGTATCTCATACTCTCTCTGTATCTCACGCTCTCTCTGTATCTCACGCTCTCTCTCTGTATCTCACGCTATCTCTGTATCTCACCCTATGTATCTCATGCTCTCTGTATCTCACTCTCTCTGTATCTCATTCTCTCTCTGTACCTCACGCTCTCTGTGTATCTCACACTCTCTGTACCTCACACTCTGTATCTCACGCTCTCTCTCTGTAACTCACGCTCTCTCTATCTTGCTCTCTCTGTATCTCACTCTCTGTATCTCATGCTCTCTCTCTGTATCTCACGCTCCCTCTGTATCTCATGTATCTCACGCTCTCTCTGTATCTCATGCTCTCTCTGTATCTCACGCTCTCTGTATCTCACGCTCTCTCTGTATCTCACTCTCTGTATCTCACGCTTTTTCTCTCTATCTCACGCTCTATGTATCTCATGCTCTCTGTATCTCATGCTCTCTCTATATCTCACGCTATCTCTGTATCTCACTCTCTGTATCTCACGCTCTCTGTATCTCACCCTATGTATCTCATGCTCTCTGTATCTCACTCTCTCTGTATCTCATTCTCTCTCTGTACCTCACGCTCTCTCTGTGTATCTCACACTCTGTACCTCACGCTCTCTCTGTATCTCACACTCTCTCTGTATCTCATGTTCTCTCTCTGTATCTCACTCTCTCTGTATCTCACACTCGGTATCTCACGCTCTCGGTATCTCACGCTCTCGGTATCTCACGCTCTCTGTATCTCATGTTCTCTCTCTATCTCATGTTCTCTCTGTATCTCACGCTCTCTGTATCTCATGTTCTCTCTCTGTATCTCATGTTCTCTCTATCTCACGCTCTCTCTGTATCTCATTCTCTCTCTGTACCTCACGCTCTCCGTACCTCACGCTCTCTGTACCTCACGCTCTCTGTATCTCATGTTCTCTCTCTGTATCTCATACTCTCTCTATCTCATTCTCTCTCTGTATCTCACGCTCTCTGTACCTCACGCTCTCTGTATCTCATGTTCTCTCTCTGTATTCACTCTCTCTGTATCTCATTCTCTCTCTGTATCTCACGCTCTCTGTATCTCACGCT
>NW_025142874.1:0-1264 GCF_004010195.1 Chiloscyllium plagiosum | reverse complement strand
GTCCGAGTTTAGAGGTCAATGCACGGGTGTGGATTGCACTGCTTCCCATGCAGAATACTTGCTGGAGGAACACAGCAAGTCAGGCAGCATCAGGAGGTGCATAATTTGATGTTTCGTGTGTAACCCTTCTTCAGGAATCTTGCAGAAGTGTAACACACGAAACGTCGACTCATCCACCTCTTGATGCTGCCTGGCTTGCTGTGTTCTCCAAGTTTCCTGCCTGTCTTCTTTAGATTCCAGCATCTGCACCTTTTCCGTCTCTATCCCAACTTCCCAAGCTGGACAGATGTCTAGTCTGCGTTTGAAGTTAAGTGCCCTGATATGATCTGTGCTGTGCTTCAATCTGGACAGATTGCTGGGTTGTACTGAGCAGTACATTGGCCTGGTCTACACAGTATTCCACGGTGAACAGATATCTCCCCTGGGATTATGGTGTATGGGCTGGTTCTGTGAGGTGGATTGAGAATGTGGAATATCTAACCATTTCAGCTGATCTGGCAATGCCTTCATTTCCCATTCCTGTGATTGGACCCTCCGTCTCTCACCCCATTAATGTTACAGTATATCCAGGCACAGTACATCACGTTGGAGGGGTGGGTAGGGGGGAAAGGTGATGGACAGGTCAAGGATTTCCCCGGAACGTTCTGTCCCTGACATTCTATAACTGTCATTCCCTGGAACATTCTGTCCCCAACATTCAATAACTGACATTCCCCGGAACGTTCTGTCCCAGACATTCTATAACTGACATTCCCCGGAACGTTCTGTCCCTGACATTGTTTGTGAACGGCCGAACGTCAGTGAATTGAACAAACGATAACATCCCGAGGGAAGAGATCCCGTTCCAGGGAGAAGGCGACACTGATTCGAAAGCCCCTGAAATAGTTAAAGGGGTGAATACGTTTTCCCTGCGTTTACATTTCTTCACGACACACAATTTAGACAAAAATACAGAAAAATTCCAAACTCCTTTTGTCTTCGGGAAACTGAGAGAGAATTCTTCAGGACAACGACGTTTCCACCCTCCGTATTAGGAAGTGAGAAGGGGTGACATGTGTCTGCTCTCGAGTGATCGAGAGTGTGGGAATGTTCTCGAAACCTTCTGTCGTTATGGATGTGGCTCTGTGTGTTTGGGGAGGGAGAGTTTCTTGTGGTTTCTGTCACATTTTTGTAAATAATTCTGGCCTTCTCATTTGTTATTCCAGCTCCAATTATTTTAATAAATCCCTGGATAAAGGGACACATTTGAAAATCTCACTGGGTC
>NW_025142873.1:0-1264 GCF_004010195.1 Chiloscyllium plagiosum | reverse complement strand
TTGGTACAGTTGGCAGACCTCTTTGAATGAATATCAGAAACAAAACTGGTGATAAAATTAAACAAAACTGAATTCGCAAAAGCAGAAGTGATTTTCTTCGGACAAAATATTGGTCATGGAAGGTTGACCCCATGGAAAGCAAATACAAAAGCTTCCGAGGAATTTCCATTATCAACCTCGAAGAAAAAGGTGCTTTGCTTCTTAAGAGTCAGCGGATTCTATCGGAAGTTTGTTCCAAACCTCAGCAGTGTAGTGGCACCATTAACCGATTTCCTGAAAAATAACACAAAGTTTTGATGGACAGAACAATGCCAGGAGGCATTCAACCATTAAAAAGAAATATTGACCACCAAACCATTTTCAGCTACACCAACTGTTTAGAAAGCTTTCAAAGTTGCCATCGACGCTAGTGACATAGGAATTGGAGCCGCAGGACGATGAGATGGGATTGTACTTTTTAAAGAAACTCAACATCCACACCAGAGAAAATATTCCACGATTGAGAAAAAATCTATTGAGTTTGATA
Organism: Chiloscyllium plagiosum; assembly: GCF_004010195.1. NCBI lineage: Eukaryota > Metazoa > Chordata > Chondrichthyes > Orectolobiformes > Hemiscylliidae > Chiloscyllium > Chiloscyllium plagiosum. Next base: position 738 of record NW_025142873.1, on the reverse strand, counting down.
CTAGCCTTACGACATTTTAATGTGTATTCACAAACAGCGTGTTGGAGATGGTTGTGTACGCGGATCCCAATCTGCTTACATTCTTTGAATGCTTTAAAGACTATTACATTGGAGTCTTATGTTCCAGACTTTTAATTTAAAAATTGTACATGTAACATGTCGTAAGAATGTAATCGCAGATGGGTTCTCACATATTTAACTGATAAAGTTTAGACGATATTTGTATTTATCCAATGTTAAATATAGGTATATGGGAAGAAGTTAAAGTGAACTTAGATTTATGTTATCTGTATGTTATGGTAGTGTGTTTAAAGAGTAGAAAAACAAATGAGACCGCGTTTTCATTATGATCGTTCTTTTTGAGAGGGTAGGTGTTATGAACGTGTAAAGGGTACATTACCTATAAGAGAGTTGAATGATTTACAAACACAGTGAGTTCTGAAAAATTTACAATGTAACATTTGGTTCAGCAGCTGGCAGTACCTGGGTTGCTATGAGACAAAAATAAAATCAAATTCGATCAATCAGTTTAAATTATGTCCCAAGAAACTAAACTACACTCGAGTTTAAAATTTGCATTTTGACAATATTAGAAAGAATGAAATGACTCGTTGCTTTGGGTTATAAAGCCAAAAAAAATTGAGAAGTTGGGTGAGAACTGCCACGCCACCAATATCTGCAGACTGTCTGGAGAATAGCTCTCCAAAATGTACCTTTTTTTTAAATCAATGACCTGTG
>NW_025142872.1:0-1264 GCF_004010195.1 Chiloscyllium plagiosum | reverse complement strand
AGGGAACTCATATTCTGTGAGGTCCACCTGGCCGAGCTTGTTACAATCTCTACAGCTTCATTAACTGCCTAGTTCTATGCCAACTGCCTATGACAGTGCTCTACTCTGGTGTCAACATGATTCTACCACTTACCACTCCTGGCACTTCCAAGAAAAGGTCATTTTTCCTATCATCATTCCACCACCATCTTTAAACGCCTGTTGTTCACCTGGGCAGGTTCTGTCAGTCAGAGCTGCCCTGCAAGGTGCCTGACATTTATCCTGGGCATGGCAGACAGGAGAATGTGGTGCCTCACTTTGTGGACTGGGTCCTGAAGATTTTGGGGATGGGGTGATGCAGAAGAGGGACACCCTCTCGTTTCAAGAATTGTCCATATCTAGTTTCCTCATGGCAGGTGGCAGGATTGAAAGTTGCAAATTAGTGTGGCTATTTTATACACTACTGATATAGACTTGAACGTGGGGGACACAATTGGGAAAAGACAACACAAAAATTGGCCATGTCGTGGATAGTGTAGTGGATTGCCTCAAAATGATTTGGATGGGTTGGTGGAATGGACAGGATAATGGCACATAGAGTTCAACTCTGATAAGTGTGAGTTACTATATTTAGGAGATCAAACAATAAATGGGAATATACTGAGGGGGGTAGATGAAGTGAGAGACCATTGAACCTCTACAGCAGGCCATTTGACCCATCAAAGGAACAGGAGAATCGACGTTTTGGGCATTAGCCCTTCTTCAAGAATTCCCTTCCAGCAACACATTTTCAGCTCTGATCTCCAGCATCTGCAGTCCTCACTTTCTCTTCCATTTGACCCATCAAGTCCTACCAACCCTCTGAAGAGCATCCTATCAAGAACCATCCTGTAACCCTTAATTTCCCATGGCTAGTCCATCTAAACTGCACATCCCTGGACACTATAGAAAATTAACAACATCTAATCCACCGAAGCTGCACATCTTTGGACTGTGGGAGGAAACCGGAGCACCAGATGAAACCCACACAGACATGGGGAGAATGTGCAAATTCCACACAGACGGTCAACTGAGGCTGGAATAAAACTCGGGTCCCTCACGCTGTGAGGTAGCAGTGCTAAATACCGAGCCACCATGCCACCTGGCATGCCAATATTGGCACACAAGTGCACAGCTCCCTAAAAGTAGCAGTAACAGTAGTGCAGGTGTAAAGAAGGCAAATGGAATGTTCTCTTTCATTGGCAAAGGCATAGAACGGAACAGTTTCTCAGTGGTTAGCGCTGCT
>NW_025142871.1:0-1264 GCF_004010195.1 Chiloscyllium plagiosum | reverse complement strand
CATGAAACGCGTGGTACACGCTTCTGTTGATTGATGTAACTCTCCAATGTGTGGTTGTCAGATTCGAATCCATTGTGGACATGCTCCTATTCACTGCTCTTAGAATATGATCTGTTTTTGTAAATAATGTAGATTCTGATCAATTCTGGAACGATTCAATTCTGTTGCATGAAGACTTATTCCATTGACATATCATACCAACGTTTTACTCTCAGATCCTGAACTGTCCTGGTCCTCTCCCAAGATTCAAAGTTTTCTGCTTGCTCGAAGTGATGATTCATTGAGAGGATCTCTTATTTATATAATTCGCAAAGCCTCCAGTGTGTCAATTAACGTTTTTGGAGGCAGACGGTAAAGCCTATAGTGTGATAATTAGCATCCTGGACGATAACATGTTGAGGGTTTGAATAAACATTTTCAGTTAATTACTTGTAGTTCAATGCCCATTGTGCCACGATGATGCTGTATAGTCTTGAAATGACACAACGAGGTTTTGTGAAGTTTCGGAAGGATAGAGTGGTGCATAAAGCTGAGGCACTGTCCCTAGGGATTCAAAAACTCATAAGTTTTTGCTCGAGACAGATGTGTAAGTGTTCAGTCATGATGAATGCAGTTTAAATAAGGTCAAAGGAACAAAACATGATACTGAATCATATTATCACTCCAACATAAGTGCTGTGGTATATCCAGAAATAATTTCTGAAGATTGCATCATTTTGGTTTGGAATAATATTGAAGGGTCTAGGGCGTACCAGCAGGGGATGTACCAGCAGGAATAAGTTAACGTGAGATTGTGACTCACTGAAATCGTTTGCTAACGGTGTTGTTTGAAATTATAAATGATGACTTCAAAAAAAAAATCATGGGTCAAATGAACCAGTCAGATCATGACGTTACAACCAACATGGAAACACTTAAATGTGATTTTACATGGAACTTCTGCTAGCTCTTCGAATGAAATTATCCGTGATCTGATTGTGACGAAAGAAGATTATACTGCCATTCGTAAACATATATCTTCAATTCCTTGAATAACAAAGGTCAGCCCCACTCAGGATTGAATGCATTCAATAACAAAGCATTACCACTGTCAATGAACGAATATGCTGAACAAGGTCAAATACCATAATATGAAAATTGTAGGAATAGAATTCTATCATTTAGTCCATCATGCCATCTCCACAATTTGAGAAAACACAGTTGATAATTTGTTTTAGACCACTGGTGAATGCCAAAGATTCATCGTCTTACTCAAGACAATCTA
>NW_025142870.1:0-1264 GCF_004010195.1 Chiloscyllium plagiosum | reverse complement strand
GGATCTTTTCGGGCTGCACTTGAACAATAGAGAGTGAGTGGTCGAGTCAACGTTTGAATGTGAGGAAAACCAAATGGAGAAAATACTCACATCTGGCCCGGCCAATTTCCCTGCACTCAATCGTGGAGGTCTGAAGGCTCTGACACTATTGCCTGCAATCTGTCCATACCGAATCCGAGTCACGACACCAGGTGATGATCTGGACCACCAGCAAAGTCTCTCGCTTCGGCGATCGGTCAATAAACACTCGTAATTGATCTGGCTGTTAAGAATGTACTCTTTATTTTTCATGCGGCCGTGTACAGAGCGTGCAGAAACACAGAGGTTATACACTTCCGTGTTCCTTGGTGTAACTGTGCACAAAGCTCACAACAAAGACTTCTGAAGGAAGTGTACATTCAGATAATTGCCTATCAATACTCGATATTACTCTTGTATCACTAACCGAGTCATTGCACCTGCACCCAAAGGCCGGCTAAAACTGTCTTATCTCGCTGAGTTACTTCTATGCTTCAAGTGGTGCATTATCTGCTAATCACTACTGAAAAAGACTGTGGTTAGTCACTTATACTGAATTAGCACTCAGCAACATAAAAGCCATTTTCTGCGGCTTTAGCAGAGTTGTCGGTTATCAGCCTAGAAGCGATTTTATCGTGTATTTGCACCGAGAAGCCATCTTGTTGCCACCTAGATTATGAAGAGCAACAGTTAACTGGTCACCCCTGACTACAACTGGTCCCCTCAGCCTGTATTCAGGTGTCAGACCATCACCTGTCCTTCTGCAACAGGGTCAAGATGTTGAATGGCCTCCTACTAACCCTCTGTAATAGGCCAGAGACATTAAATAACCCAGCAACCCGTGGATTATGAACGGCTGGTAAACTGTATCAAATGAAGGTCTCTCTTTTCTCAGATACAGAAACTCGAACAACACATTCCTGAGTATCTGTCCCAATGTTTTGTCTCAAAGTTATGAAATGATGTGATAACTGAGCACTTGCACCCAGGAGTAGCCTCACACAACGTAATTTGGCAATAAATATCGTACCTTTGTTTAAAGTCTCTAGAAATTTCCCCACCAGTCATTTTTTGTAGCTGAATATTTTGTAGCTGCTTATTTTATCCACGTCTCCTTTTATAAACAGGGTGGGGGATATACAACCCTGCAGTGTTCCAGCAATACGCCCACATGCAAGGAAAAACGATTAAATAGATTGAAAGTTTTATGGTCCATCGATCAGTAACGCTCGTGCTTTCCATCCAG
>NW_025142869.1:0-1264 GCF_004010195.1 Chiloscyllium plagiosum | reverse complement strand
CTGTATGAAGCATCACAATACGGGATTCCCTGCCTCAACAATACAACAATTTTCTTTGCACATGTATTTGTTTTCCCCAAACAACAGACAGTTGATGTCTTGTATCCATCAATTCAATGCAAGATTGCTTTCTTTCCAGCATTTTTTTTTTAGATTAGATTAGATTACACTACAGTGTGGAAACAGGCCCTTCGGCCCAACAAGTCCACACCGACCCGCCGAAGCGCAACCCACCCATACCCCTACATTTACCCCTGACCTAACACTACGGACAATTTAGCATGGCCAATTCACCTGACTCGCACATCTTTGTGACTGTGGGAGGAAACCGGAGCACCCGGAGGAAACCCATGCAGACACGGGGAGAATGTGCAAACTCCACACAGTCAGTCGCCTGAGGCGGGAATTGAACCCGGGTCTCTGGCGCTGTGAGGCAGCAGTGCTAACCACTGTGCCACCGTGCTGCCCATTTCATACTCGTAAACCTCTGTACCCTCTTGACTATAATCACATCTCCCAATGTAGTAACTAAAACTCTAAGCAGTAAATAACCTGGGGTCAAATTAGTGTTTCAAACAGTCCCAGTGCCACCAAACTGGTCTTACACTCTGCTTTGACTAATAACAGGAATTGTCTCACATAGCTGCATCACCATTTTATCTACCAGACCTGTTGTCTTCAGGGATCTGTGGTCATGCATTTCAAGGTCTTTCTGCTCTTCTACATGACTCTCTATCCTAACATTTATTGCATGATCCCTTGCCTTGCTTGTTCTTTCCAAATACATTGTCTCACACTCATCTTGCCTTTAATCCTTCTATTGTGTAGATTCTTGCATTTAGTGCCTGGATTATTGTAAAAGCTGATAACCATTGCGTTTTCTACACTTTGTGTTACTACAGGATATCTTATTTGTTCTTGGAAGGCTGAAGGGAATTAAAACTCCTTTCCCAATAACTTTTTTAAGGCTGCAAATATCTGAGTCAAAGCATTTCCTTCTCAAAGAACCAACAGCAGTTAGAATAAGGAGCTTAGCCATATAAGACACCTCACATCATCTCAAATAATAGGGTATGGGAAAGGGTCTGGGTGGATAGATCTTCGGAGGGTTGGTGTGGACGTTGGGCCAAATGGCCTGTTTCCACACTATAGGGATTCTATGAGTTCTATGAATCTGGGAGTTGAATTGCTAGGGATCACCTAGTCACTTATACCACGGTATACTCTTCTATGCTGAAAATGTGTTGCTGGAAAAGCGCAGCAG
>NW_025142868.1:0-1264 GCF_004010195.1 Chiloscyllium plagiosum | reverse complement strand
CTGATAAAGAACACACACCCAGCTCTCTGTCACTGATTAAAACATGATACCAGCTCTCAGTCACTGATAAAGAAAACACTCCCAGCTCTCTGTCACTGATAAAGTACACAATCCCAGCTCTCTGTCACTAATTCAGAACACACTCCCAGCTCTCTTTCACTGATAGAGAACACTCTGCCAGCTCTCTATCACTGATAATTTACACACTCACAGCTCTCTGTCATTGAAAAAGAACACACACTCAGCTCTCTCCATCTAAGACAAAACACTTCCCCAGCTCTCTGTCACTGATAAAGAACACACTCCAAGCTTTCGGTCACTCAAAAAGAACACACTCCAAGCTCTCTCTCACTGATAAAGAACACACACTCAGCTCTCTGTCACTGAGACAAAACACATTCCCAGCTCTCTGTCACTGATAAAGAACACACTCCCAGCTCGCTGTCACTGACAATGTACACACTCCCAGCTCTCTGTCACTGATAAAGAACACACTCCCAGCTCGCTGTCACTGATAAAGTACACACTCCCAGCTCTATGTCACAGATAAAGAACACACTCCCAACTCTCTGTCACTGATAAAGAACACACACCCAGGTCTCTGTCACTGATAAAAACAGACTCCCAGCTCTCTGTCACTGATAAAGAACATACACTTAGCTCTCTGTCACTGAGACAAAAAACATTCCCAGCTCTCTGTCACTGATTCAGAATACACTCCCAGGTCCCTGTCATTGAAAAAGAACACACTCCCAGATCTCTGTCACTGACAAAGAACACTCACCCAGTTCTCTGCCACTGAGACAAAATACACTCCCATCTCTCTGTCATTGATAAAGAACACACTCCCAGCTCTCTGCCACTGACAAAGAATACACTCCCAGCTCTCTCGCACTGATAAAGAACACATTCCCAGCTCTCCATCACTGACAAAGTACACATTCCCAGCTCTCTGTCACTCATAAAGAACACACTCACAGCTCTCTGTCACTGATAAAATACACACTTCCAGCTCTCTGTCACTGTGATAGAACACACTCCCAGTTCTCTGTCACTGATTCAGATAACACTCCCAGCTCTCTGTCACTGATAAAGAACACACACCCAGCTTTCTGTCACTGGTATAAACACACTCCCAGCTCTCTGTCACTCATAAAGAACACACACCCAGCTCTCTGTCACTGGTAAAAACACACTCCCAGCTCTCTGTCACAGATAAAGAACACACTCACAGCTCTCTGTCACTGAAACAAAACACATTCCC
>NW_025142867.1:0-1264 GCF_004010195.1 Chiloscyllium plagiosum | reverse complement strand
ACATAAAATAAAGACTTTTTTTTATTGTTGGTTCATTTCTTTTGAGGTGGATGTGGTGTGTGAAGATGCTATCACTTTTAAAAAAAAAGGTTTTCTCCTCGTTTATGTTTGAAGCGAAGTCATAAAGGCTGAGTTGCCCAAAAGTCTAGTTCACCTGAAAAGGGGGAGTTGCCAATTCAGGTTCCTTCGAGTTCTTTTTTTAGTTGCATCTGTCACAAAATATGTAAATCCAAGAAGGTTGCAAGTTTCAGTTAAGAATTCGTTTGACTTTTTTTCTGAAATCTCTATTTGATTTTTTTTTCCCTTCTGCTTGTAAGAAACAGTGCTTGAAGTTAGCATTTTGTTAAGGGATGTTTATAGAATGTTACTCTATTATAAAAGGTAATTAGCTGCTGCATGGGGGTCAGTTCAATTATCGAATGTTTAAATTATTCTAAATTTCACTTTCCTTTGTTCGTGTTTCAACTGCAGTGTATAAATCATTTTTGCTATGCTATGCTTAAAGCTGATTGTCTTTACGAGCTGATTCACACCTGGAAAACCCACTCCATCTGTTTTAAAAATAATAAAATGTTAGCTTCCAGGCGAGCTCCTTGAAACATTTTGAGGTGATGAGCCCTGGTCCAAAACACGCCAATCACTGAACAATGCACTTTGTATTGTTACCGACACCACTGAAACCGAATTAGGCCACGTCTAAATGCAAGAAGATCGGAGAATACTCAGGCTTGTGTTGTAAAATGCCAAGGGACGTTGGCTTCACACGAATACCAGGCTGTGATCATCACAAGCAAGAGACGAGCTAGACACAACCACTTGACTTTCAATTGTGTTACATTACTGAATCCCCCAAGAACAACATTCTTCGAGTTATCATTGATCAGACGTACCGCCTAACTGCACGTACCAAACAAAACAAAGCGATGGTTATAAGAGTAGGTTAGTGGCTAGGCATACTGTTGCTTGTAGTTCATCTCATGAACCCTGAAAGCCTGTGCACAATTGACAAGGCACATGTCAGTAGTGTGAAGGAATACTCCCCACTTGCCTGCATCTGTATCATCCAGGTAAATCTCAAGAAGTTTGACACCATTAAGGATAAAGCAGTCTGGTTGTTTTGAATTGCAACCACTCGCTCAAACACCAGTGCTCATTCGCAGCAGTGTGTACAATCTACAAAATGCAATGCAAATGTTCAGCAAGTATTCTCAGCCAGCACCTTTCGAACAGCAATGTGTCAATTGTACCAACCTTCACCACATCC
>NW_025142866.1:0-1264 GCF_004010195.1 Chiloscyllium plagiosum | reverse complement strand
CCAAATACCCACCACCCTCTGTGTGAAGTACTTGCTGCGTGTATCCTCTTTAAACCTTTCACCTCTCACCTTGAAAGCGTGACCTCTTGTTATTGGATCCTTCAACCTGGGAAAAAGCTTGTCTCTATCCACCCTGTCTATAGCCTTCATGATTTTGTAAACCTCAAACAGGTCCCTCCTCAATCTCCTTTTTCCTAATGAAAATAAACCTAACCTACTCAATCTCTTTTCATAGCTAGCACCTTCCATACCAGGCAACATCCTCGTAAACCTTCTCTGCACCCTTTCCAAAGCGTCCGCATCCTTTTGGTAATGTGGCGACCAGAACTGTACACAGTATTCTAAATGCGGCCGAACCAATGTCTTGTACAATTTTAACATGACTTGCCAGCTCTTATACTCAATACCCCATCCAATGAAAGCAAGCATACTATATGCCTTCTTGACAACTCTATCCACCTGTCCAGCAACCTTCAGGGTACAATGGACCTGCACTCCCAGATCTCTCTGCCCATCAACTTTTCCCAAGGTTCTTCTGTTTACTGTATAATTTGCTCTAGAATTAGACTTGCTCAAATGCATCACCTCATATTTATCTGGATTAAACTCCATCTGCCACTTCTCCGCCCAACCCTCCAGTCTATCTATATCCTCCTGTATTCTCTGACAGTCCCTTATGCTTTCTGCTACTCCATCAATCTTCGTGTCATCTACAAACTTGCTGATCAGACCAACAGTGCCCTCTTCCAGATCATTTATGTATATCACAAACAACAGTGACCTCAGTACTGATCCCTGTGGAACACCACTGGTCACCTTTCTCCATTTCGAGACACTCCCTTCAACTACTACTCTCTGTCTCCTGTTTCTCAACCAGTTCTTTATCCACCGAGCTAGAACACCCTGCACACTATGTGACTTCACTTTCTCCCCATTAGTTTACCATGGGGAACCTTATCAAACGCCTTACGAAAGTCTATGTATATGACATCAACAGCTCTTCCTTCATCTATCAACTTGGTCACTTCCTCGAAGAATTCTATTAAGTTGGTAAGGTACGATCTCCCCCACACAAAACCATGTTACCTATCACTAATAAGCCCATTCTTTTCTAAATATAAATAGACCCTATCCCTCAATACTTTCTCCAGCAACTTTCCCACCACCAACGTAACGGCTCACTGGTCTATAGTTACCTGGAATTTCCCTACTGCCCTTTTTGTTCAGGGGGACCTTCCAGTCCTCTGGCACCTCACCTGTATTT
>NW_025142865.1:0-1264 GCF_004010195.1 Chiloscyllium plagiosum | reverse complement strand
TGTGAGGTACCCTGTGGGGGGCTGTCTGGGCCCTGATGTTCAGACTGATTCTTTTTCTAAAAAATGGATTTTCAGAATCTCACATGGATTCATGCAGTTTTTGAGCAAAATAAAATGTAATTCTGCAAATATGATATGAGTGTTAAAAGTGGTATAAGTCTATGAGAGGGTGCACGTTTGTGTGTGTGTATAGTGCAGTGGGGTCACCTGGAGTGTGACATGAACCCAAACTCTTAGTTGAGGCCATCCCCATGAGTACCAAACTTGCTTATCTGCTCAGCCATTTTGTGTTGTAGCCTGTCCCGAAGCCCACATTGGAGGATGGTCACTTGAAGGTCTGAGGTCGGATGTCCTGGACCGCTGTCGTGTTCTCCGACTGGGAGGGAACACTCCTGTCTGTTGTTTGTTGCGTGGTGTCCATTCATCCATTGCCATAGCCTCTGCTCAGTCTCACCAATGTACCATGCCTCGGGGCATCTTTGTCTGCAGCGGAGGAGATTGACCACGTTGGCTGGGTCACATGGTGGTATTCATGTTGACCCTCTGACACATCTTGCAGCTTTCACTGTGACGGTGTTGTATGGCATTGTCCTGAAAGCCGGACAGTTCGCTGCGAATAATCATCTGTTTCAGGTTTGATGGTTGTTTCAAGGTGAGAAGTGGAGGTGAAGGGAAGGTCTTGATGAGGTGCTCATCCTCGTTGATCATGTGTTGCAGGCTGTGAAGAACATGTTGTAGTCTTTCAGCTCCTGGGAAGTACTGGGCAATGAAGAGCACCCTGTTGGTTGCTGCCTGTGTCCGTCTCCTGAGGAGGTCATTACAGTTTCTCACTGTGGCATGTCGGAACTGGTGGTCAATGAGTTGAGCATCATACCCTTTTATGAAGGCATCCTTTAGTACTTCCAAGTGTCTCTCACATTCCTCCTCATCTGAACAGATCCTGTTTGTGCATAGGGTTTGTCCATAGGGAATGACTGTTTTAATATATTTCGGGCGGAAGCTAGAAAAGTGTAGCATTTTGAGGTTATCCATGGGTTTGCACTACATTGAGGCACTGAGATGCCCATCCGTGATGGAGATTCTTGTGTGCAAGAATGAGACAAATACTAAAGAGTAGTCTGTGGTGAGTTTGATGATGGGATGAAATCATTGGTATCACTGTGTAGTTGTTTCAGTGACTCCTCACCATGAGGGCAGTGGAAGGAAATGTCGGCAATATACCTGCTGTTTGGTGTTGGTTGGAGGTCCTGTGGTAGAGAAGTCT
>NW_025142864.1:0-1264 GCF_004010195.1 Chiloscyllium plagiosum | reverse complement strand
ATCACTACAGAAAGCAGTGCTGTCGAAGTTCACAACAGAAAACCGTGCTGTCGAAGTTCACTACAGAAAACCGTGCTGTCGAAGTTCACTACAGAAAACCGTGCTGTAGAAGATCACTATGGAAAACGGTGCTGTAGAAGATCTCTATCGAAAACTGTGCTATAAAGATCACTACAGAAAATCGTGCTGTCGAAGACCACTATAGAAATCTGTGTTGTCGAAGATCTCCATAGAAAATCGTGCTGTCAAAGATCACTACAGAAAATCGTGCTGTCGAAGATCACTATAGAAAACCAAGCTGTCGAAGATCACTGTGGAAACCAGTGTTGTCGAAGACCACTACAGAAAACCATGCTGTCGAAGACCACTATAGAAAACGATGCTGTCGAAGACCACTATAGAAAACCGTGCTGTAAAACATCACTACAGAAAATCATGCTGTAGAAGATCACTATAGAAAGCCATGCTGTCGAAGATCACTGTGGAAACCCGTGCTGTAGAAGATCACTATAGAAAACCGTGTTGTCGAAGATCACTACAGAAAACAGTGCTGTGGATGATCATTATAGAAAACCGTGCTGTTGAAGATCACTATAGAAAACCGGGCTGTGGGAGATCACTATAGAAATCCATGTGGTCGAAGACCACTATAGAAAACTGTGCAGTAAAAATCACTATAGAAAACCATGGTGCAGAAGATCACTACAGAAAACCATGCTGTAGAAGATCACTATAGAAAACAGTGCTACAAAAATCTCTATAGAAAACCATGCTGTTGAAGTTCACTATAAAAACCGTTCTGTGGAAGATCACTATAGAAAACGGTGCTGTCGAAGATCACTATAAAAAAACATTTTGTCGAAGACCACTATAGAAAACCATGCTGTCGAAGATCACTACAGAAAACCATTTTGTCGAAGATCGCTATAGAAAACCGTGCTGTGAAAGATCACTATAGAAAACCATTTTGTCGAAGTTCACTATAGAAAACCGTGCTGTCGAAGATCACTACAAAAAGCAGTGCTGTGGAAGATCACTATAGAAAACAGTGCTGTGGAAGATCACTATAGAAATCCATGTTATTGAAGATCACTACAGAAAACCGTGCTATAGAAGATCACTATAGAAAACAGTGCTACAAAAATCTCTATAGAAAACCGTGCTGTTGAAGTTCACTATAAAAACCGTTCTGTGGAAGATCACTATAGAAAACGGTGCTGTCGAAGATCAATATAAAAAACCATTTTGTCGAAGACCACTATAG
>NW_025142863.1:0-1264 GCF_004010195.1 Chiloscyllium plagiosum | reverse complement strand
ACAAACCAGAGACAACAACTCTGTTGGTCCTAGATCTGAGCTTTCTTCCTTGCTCCCTGAATTTCTGCCTTAAATCCCCATCTCTCTTCCTACCCGTGTCATTGGTGCCTATGTGGACCACGACTTGAGGCTGCACCCCCTCTCTCTTAAGAATCCCAAAATCACGATCAGAGACATGACGAACCCTGGCATCTGAGAGGCAACACACCAACCGTGAGTCTCTCTCCTCCCCAAAGAATTTCCTATCTTTGCCCCTAACTATGGAGTCCACAATGACTACTGCACTGCTCCTTTTCCCGTTGCCCTTCTGAGCAGCAGGAACAGACTCTGTGCCAAACCCCTGCGCCCCACTGCTTTCCACTGGTAAGTCGTTCCCGCCCCCACCCAAAACAGTATCCAAAATTGTATACTTATTGTTGAGCTGAATGGCCATAGGGGATCCCTGGACTGCCTCCCTGTTCCCTTTTCGTCACCTGAATGTAACCCATTTGTCTTTTCCTTGTATCTTAGGAGTGACTACCTCCCTGTAACTCCTCTCAATAACCCCCTCTGCCTCCCGAATGATCGGAAGTTCATCCAGCTCCATCTCCAGTTCCCTGATGCGGTTTTCGAGGAGCTGGAGTTGGGTGCAATTCCCGCACATGTAGTCAGCAGGGACACTGGTGTTGATCCTTACCTCCCACATATAGCTGCTGAGCAAACTGTTGCACAGTGTTGGTGAGACTGTATTTGGTGTATTGTGTGCAGTGTTGGTATCCAAAATCTAAGGAAGAATATTGCGATTATAGAGTAAGTGAAATAAACATTCTCCCGAGAAATCACTCAGCAAGTAAAATTATCTGATGAGGGGAGTATGATAAGTACATTTAAGCTTGCTCAAAGATTGGCCAGATGGTTGGAAGTGAGGAGGAAGGTCTTCTGTTACAGGAAGATATAAGTGAAACTGTTAAATGGGCAGATCAATGGCAGATGGAACGTAACCCTGATAAATATGGAGTGATGCACTTTGGTAGAAGGAACCAGAAGGGGAGAACGCCAGCAATGGCAGCAACTAGGAATCACAGAGCATGCTTGTCCACAGATCCATGAATGCCGCTGGGCATGATAATAGATGGCTAACGGAGGATTCTAGACATGCCTTTCATCATTGAGGTATCACTTGCAAGAGCTACGTCGCACTTCGATTGGGTCAAGCTGAAATATCATGTGGAGTTCGGTGTGCCACTTTACGGGAACGATGTGATTGCACTGGAGCGCGTGCAGA
>NW_025142862.1:0-1264 GCF_004010195.1 Chiloscyllium plagiosum | reverse complement strand
TCCTCTAATTCCCATTGATTATTTGGAGGCTTATCGTGCAATCACTATAACATTACCATCCCCCTCTTACTTGTTTACACCATTCACAAAACCTCATTGGATATTATCTCAGTTATTTCATCTTTAAATACTAGAATGATACTCGCCTTAATCAGAACTATTGGTATTTAAATTATTTCCATTGACAGCTCTTCCTCGCAGAGAATTTCACATTCGCAGCATCCCTTGTCAAGGCACAGTGGAGATATGGAGCTGTAAATGAATGGGAGCTGCACATCCGGTCACTTCCTGCAAAAGTTACATATTTCTCCACACTGATTGAACACAGTGTTACCAAACAATGCAACAGCCTGGGTTTATATATGAATGAACAAATGCGGACTGCACAGCTCCCCACGCTGGACATTTAGCCTAGGATTATAGATCCAGCATTGGTGTGGGCTGCACATAGTTTCACTCTGTACTTAGCTAGGTTGTATTCAGCTGTTCACTAGCCGGATCTATACAGCGTTCTATCCTTAATATGAAATGAATGGGCTGGTTTTGTGAGTTGGATTGTGAATGTGAGAGAACTAAACATCTGACAATACCTTTATTTTTCTGTTTTCATTCTTGTGATTGGACCGTTCAAATCCTGACTCATCCGGTTTGACCCATCCCTTGGATGAGTCATGGTGACTGTTGTTACAGCATCTGTGTCGGCAACATGGCCAAAAAATGGAGCAGAGGCTGCAGAGAGGACAATCTCCGTAAAATGGAATGAGGGAATTACCATCAGATCAGCATTCGTGAATGGTGGGGCAGGATTGAATGGACCACTAATGCAATTTATTCATATATTTCTGTTTGTTTCAAGCAAACTCCTCTTCTCTCCCAGTGTCCCATACTGGTGGGGAGTGAGTCACCTCCTGCTGTCTTTGCGTAACTGGATCCTGGGGCCTCACTAACCTCTAGATTTCCCTGTGCCCCAGTTTCGAGCTCTGAGTGACTCCCTCCTGTCCATGTGTCCCAATCTCAAGCAGTTGAGTAACTGCCTCCTGTTCCGATGTCCCAGTCTTGAGATCTGAGTGACTCCCTCCTGTCCATGTGTCCCACTCTCGAGCAGTTGAACAACTGTCTCCTGTTCCTGTGCCCCAGTCTTGAGATCTGAGTGACTCCCTCCTGTTCCTGGTCCCAGTCCCAAGCAGTTGAATGGCTGCCTCCTGTTTCTGTGTCCCAATCTTGAGCAGTAGCGTGACTGCCTCCTGATACAAGGTTTGTTAAA
>NW_025142861.1:0-1264 GCF_004010195.1 Chiloscyllium plagiosum | reverse complement strand
GTTTCCACCTCATCACATGTAGAATAGATTTTTTTAAATTTCAGTGCGATCACCTCTCATTCTTTGAAACTGGAGAGGTCGCAAGACAACTCTCTCCATTAGAAATTCTTGTCATCTAAGGAATTAATCTGGAGAATGTCCATTGCACGTCCTCTGTGATCAGTGTACTCTTTCTTAGATTAGGTCACCAACACTGCACTCAATCCCTCAGGTACACTCTCGCCAACACTCTATGCAACTGCTTCATGATGTCTTTACATCTATATTCCGATTCCCTTAAACAAACTCCAACCTAACTTTAACTTTCCAATGACACGTATTCCTCCAAATACCATTCACACTAATTGCATTTACGAACTGGCTGTGTGAGTTATAGAGGCATAGAGATGTAAAGCATTGAAACAGACCTTCAGTCCAATCCGTAAATGTCTAGCAAATATCCTAACCCAATCTAGTACAACCTGCCTGCACCCGGTCCATATCCCTCCAAATCCTTCCTATTCATATAACCATACAAATGCCTTTTAAATGCTGCAATTGTACCAGCCTCCAACACATCCTCTGGCAGCTCATTCCATACACGTACCACGTTTGAAAACGTTGCCCCTTAGGTCTCTTTTACATTTAGATTTAAATCAGATTACTTACAGTGTGGAAGCAAGTCCACACCGACCACCGAAGCACAACTCACCCAGACCCATTCCCCTACATTTACACGTTCACCTAACACTATGGGCAATTTAGCAGAGCCAATTCACTTCAGCTGCACATTTTTGGATTGTGGGAGGAAAACCACGCAGGCAAGGGGAGAATGTGCAAACTCCACACAGCCTGAGGTGGGAATTCAACCTGAGTCTCGAGCGTTGTGAGGCAGCACTGTGCCACCATGCTGCCCAACATCTTTCTCCTCTCACCCTAAACTTATGCCCTTTAGTTCGGACTCCCCGACCCCAGGTAAAATACTTTGTCTATTTATCCTCTCCATGCCCTTCATAATTTTGTACATCTCTATAAAGTCAAACCTCAGCCTTCAACGCTCAAGGCAAAACAGCCCCAGCCTGTACACGCTCTCCCTAAACCTCAAATCCTCCAACCCTGGCAACATCATTGTAAATCTTTCCTGAACGCTTTCAATTTTCACAACATAATTACGATAGGAAGGAGACCGGAATTCCACGCAATATTCCATGTGTGGCCTAACCAGTACAGCCGCAACATGACCTCCCAACTCCCAATACTCAATACTCTAACCAGTAGAGGAAAG
>NW_025142860.1:0-1264 GCF_004010195.1 Chiloscyllium plagiosum | reverse complement strand
TAGATTCAAACTTCTTATATCTGTTGAAATTATGTTGTCTAATATATGTTAAAATGATGTACAAATGTTTCTGCTCAGGGACCTTGAACTAATTCCACTCCCTCTGAAACCTAATTGAATCACAGGGGGATGTAGTTGCTTTATACAAAGGGCTGTCATAAATGAAATACATTTGGTGCTTCTGGTCTATTTTCACGCTTGGTGTTGTCCCCACTCTCTAAAAATGGGACTGTCCACAATTGATCAGACAGCTTTCATTTACTATCATTTTATTGCAATTTTTGGAGTTCCTGGTAAGAAACCGAAGCCGGGTGATTATTTATTTCCTTGTTAACCGATCTTTAACTCGCTTCTTGTTCTACTTCTCACTCAGCCTGGGAAACCTCAGGTTTTGTCACTTTCAGCTTGAATCCAGTTACAGGTACTCCTTCAATAAACAGAAAATGCTGCTTTAATGTAGTTTGAATTCATCAGAAACTGTATGGACATGCAGCACATGAGGATTTTACGTGCTGGTCCATGTTCGGGAGAAACAGATGTTTCCAGATCCATTGCTGCCAATGCTCTTCACTGCTGGGGCTTTTTATTGTCCCATGTTTGAGTCCATTATTGATTCATTGATTTCTATGATTAGTTCATAACTCTGTGATATCTGTCCCTTGTAAATACCAGGAGGGTGGAATGCAAACTGCAGGGAATTTGCACTTCACTTTCTTAATTTCTAGGTTCTCGGTTCATTTCTGAATGTTTTCTCGATTGGGAGGAGAATTTTCTCGTTTTCTATCTGACCAGTAATATATCATGTGTATAGACATATTGTAAAGTTATCAGTCTGGGAAAGCTCAATCGCTATATGAAGAAGACAAAAGTAGAATATTTTGATATGCTATGCTGAAGTAAGGTGGGTGGAGGCCCTTGTGGATCATAAACAGCAGAATATACCTATTGGGAAGAGTTACCTGATTTTTTTTGCTGTAATTTTCAGCTAATAGTATGTCATTAACCTGAAAATATTGCTCTTTTTGCTGTAGCTAACCTCCTGACAATTGTCCTTCTGTCTCAAGGAGGCTGTGGTCTCTCCAAAGGGATCACCCTTTCCTTGGTGGGTATGACAACAGCAGACCTTCTGGTCATCATTTTCAATGTGATCATCTATTACATGCTTGGATACTATATGCCATTTTCATTTCTGGACTACACTTCCATTTACAGCATCAACGAGGTTATCAATTATTCGGTTATTGATTACTCGGTCTGGTTGATG
>NW_025142859.1:0-1264 GCF_004010195.1 Chiloscyllium plagiosum | reverse complement strand
TATCTGCCCAGCATGCAGAGCTGTGCAGACTATATCAGTGTATGGCTCTGTAAACCAGACTATCAGCCCAGCATGGAGAGCTTTGCAGATTATGTCAGTGTATGGCTCAGTAAACCGGAATATCTGCCCAGCATGGAGAGCTCTGCAGACTATGTCAGTGTATAGCTCAGTAAACCGGATTATCGGGTCAGAATAGAGAGCTGTGCAGACTATGTCAGTGTATGGCTCAGTAAACCGGAATATCTGAATTGCTGTGCTCTTCCAGCACCACTGATCCAGAATCTGGTTTCCAGCATCTGCAATCATTGTTTTTACCTCCTAAACCGGACTATTTGTCCAGCATGGGGCGCTGTGCAGACTATGTCAGTGTATGGCTCAGTAAACCGGACTATCTGTCCAGTATCGTGAGCTGTGCCGTCTATGCCAATGTATTGCTCAGTAAACTGGATTACCTGCCCTGCATGGTGAGCTGTGCAGACTGTGCCAGTGCATTC
Organism: Chiloscyllium plagiosum; assembly: GCF_004010195.1. Taxonomy (NCBI): domain Eukaryota; kingdom Metazoa; phylum Chordata; class Chondrichthyes; order Orectolobiformes; family Hemiscylliidae; genus Chiloscyllium; species Chiloscyllium plagiosum. Next base: position 770 of record NW_025142859.1, on the reverse strand, counting down.
CTCAATAAACAGGACTATCTGCCCAGCATGGGGAGCTGTGCAGACTATCCCAGTGCATTTCTCAGTAAACTGGACTATCTGGCCAGCATGGGGAGCTGTGCAGACTATCCCAGTGTATTGCTCGCTGTGGTGGACTATCTGGCCAGCATCGGGAGCTATGCAGACGATGCTCGTGTATTGTTCAGTAAACTGAACCAGCTGCCCAGCATGGCAGGATTGCAAAACTTTGCAGGTATATTGCTGCTACATTTGCACTACTTAAATGACTAACAATTTGCCGCCCATTCTGCGAGTGACAGTAAATGTGCTCCCATAAGTTAATGTCCCTGTATCATCATGCATCAGTTCAAAGCAAGGGGTTTTATGAGTGCATGTGTGTGTGGGTCTGGGGCAGTGTTAGATGTGAAAGTCATTGTCTATGAGAGAGCCTACACGGAGGAAATCAGTTTAAATGTGAACAACTGTTAGGGCTTCGTGTAATGGGCAGAGTTAGTTCTGGATTAGTGGTGCTGGAAGAGCACAGCAGTTCAGGAGCGGTAAAATCGACGTTTTGGGCAAAAGCTCTTCATCAGGAGTACAGGCAGAGAGCCTGAAGGGTGGAGAGATCAGTGAGAGGAGGGTGGGGATGGGGAGAAAGTAGCATAGTGTACAGGAGGGGATGAAGGTGATAGGTCGAGGCGGGTGGCAGGGTGAAATGGTTAGGTTGAAAAGAAGATAGGCAGGTAGGGCAGGTCATTGGGACAGTGCTGAACTGGAAGTTTGGAACTGTG
>NW_025142858.1:0-1264 GCF_004010195.1 Chiloscyllium plagiosum | reverse complement strand
CAGTGACACGGATTGAGCCACAATCAGGGAAAGGGATTGAGCCTCAGTCAGTAACAGGGATTGAACCACAGTCAGTGACAGGGATTGAGCCTCAAACAGTGACAGGGATTGAGTCTCAGTCAGTGACAGGAATTGAATCTCAGTCAGTGACAGGGATTGAGCCTCAATCAGTGACAGGGATTGAATCTCAGCCTGTGACAGGGTTCGAATTGCAGTCAGAGACAGGGATTGAGCCTCAATCAGAGGCAGGGATTGAATCTCTGTCAGTGACTGTGATTGAACCCCAGTCAGTGCCAGGGATTGAGCATCAGTCAGTGACAGAGATTGAACCTTAGTCAGTGATAGGGATTGCACCTCAATCAGTGACAGGAATTGAAACTCTGTCAGTGACAGGGATTGAATCTCAGTATGTGACAAGGATTGTACCTCAGTCAGTGACAGGAATTTAATCTCAGTCAGTGACAGGCATTGAATCTCAGTCAGTTACAGGGATTGAATCACAATCAGCGACAGGAAGTGAATCTCAGGCAGTGCCAGGGATTGAATCTCAGTCAGTGACAGGGATTGAACCTCAGTCAAGTGTAAGGGATTGAAACTCAATCAGTCACAGGGATTGAGCCTCAGTCAGTAGCAGGGATTGAATCTCAGTCAGTGGTCGGAATTGCATCTCAGTTCGTGCCAGGAATAGGATCTCAGTCAGTGACAGTGATTGAGCCTCAGCCAGTGAAAGGAATTGAATCTCAGTCAGTTACAGGGATTGAATCTCAGTCAGTGTCAGGGATTGAACCTGAGTCAGGGATAGGGATTGAACCTCAGTCAGTGACATGGATTGAGTCTCAATCAGTGAAAGGGATTGAGCCTCAGTCAGTGACAGGGATTGAACCTCAATCAGTGACAGGGATTGAGTCTCGGTCAGTGATAGGGATTGAACCTCAGTCAGTGTCAGTGATTGAATCTCAATCAGTGACAGGAATTGTATCTCAGTCAGTGACAGGGATTGAAACTCAGTCTGTGACAGGGATTGAATCTCAGTCAGTTACAGGGATTGTGTCTCAGTCAGTGACAGGAATTGAATTACAGTCAGTGACAGGAATTGAACCTCAGTTAGTGACAGGGATTGGATCTCAGTCAGTGACAGGGACAGAGATTCAGTCAGTCATAGGGATTGAACCTCAGTCAGTAACATGGATTGAATCTCAGTCAGTGACAGGAATTGAATCTCCGTCAGCGACAGGGATTGAATCTCATTCAGTGACAGGAATTG
>NW_025142857.1:0-1264 GCF_004010195.1 Chiloscyllium plagiosum | reverse complement strand
GTTTCGGGGGACTCAAGAATTTGTTTTCTGAACGTCACTGTTTTTGTTTGCAAATAAAAGATATACTCCTTGAAAAACTCTCCGCATCTCCTGGTGATTGTTCACATTTTCTCCACGACAACCACAACTTTGGGTGCAGTAAAATTGTGGCGAGTGCAGCTCTGTGGTGCAGTGAAAAGTGTGTTAGATTTCTACAAATTTGGTAACTTTGCTATTCAATGTTTGTGGGTTTGACCGCATCAGAATTGGAGTTTAGTTCAGTTTTCAGCTGAATCATTGATTGTTGTGCTGATTCATCACCAACTCCTGTCGTCTGGAGTTCTCGTCCCTGCTACTGACCAGAGGAAATTCCTTACCTTCTTGGTTGTGAGTTTTTAAGGAATCATGTTCAGACCAGAATCAGATGCTCACCCGCAAAACCTGCAAATTCCGTGCAGAAACCCACTGTCTCTAAACACATTTCCCTCCCAAAGTTGCACAGAAATGCTCGATTGCTTAAATGTCTTTATCCCGTTGTGTGACAGGTTGTTGTGGATGAGCTGGGGAAAGACATTGACGTGTTTAGACAGCCATGATGATATCAAACGGCGGGTAGTACAGGTGTTTGGAATAGCCTCCTCGTGTTCATCTTTTTCTGTGCTGTTTCTTACAGAGTGTTTTCAAAATTAACATGATGAGAGCAATGTGAATCGACACTACGGAATATCAAAGTCCTCCCTTTTACACTACCGCTCTCACAGCCAGAACAGACAGCTCCGATTGCTGATTTCAATCAGATAGTGATGGATTCTCTCAGGCGCTCTGTCAGACTACATGCTCCTTCACACAGGTTTCCAACTGGGTACATGGAGCAAGCAAACGTGTGGATATTGGGATTCAGGGGCAGGTTTCCAATTTGCTGGGCTGCAGTTCTGGTCACATGAATTTCTGACATGTTGAGACTTTCTGTGCATTCTACCTACTTGAAGATTTAAACTGTAATTGAATTTTTATTATTGCATAACATTCTAACATCTTCAACATTCATGCAAACTGTGCAACGTGTTCTTGGATGTAGGAATGGTGAAGATTTTTAATGAACGCAAAATGTTTCATGTTAGCTGTATGAACTTTCAGAAGGAAGTCGGCGAAATTTCATTGATTCGTTCATGTTAGCTGTATGAACTTTCAGAAGGAAGTTGGCGAAGTTTCATTGATTCGAATTCTGTGCGGATTGAAGCTGATTGAAGGGAAAGCCCTGCGACAGCGGCAAGGTAACATTGTC
>NW_025142856.1:0-1264 GCF_004010195.1 Chiloscyllium plagiosum | reverse complement strand
TACTGATGCCAGTCCCCCATGAATAAAAAACACGATTTCTGACAGTGTTGTTTGATTCTGAAATCTTCTGGCATGCTTTTGGGATCGACCTGTATCCCTGCATGTGGAATACATCACTGTATGGGTGTAGCTTCTGCCTCTTTCTGCCACTTTCTGTTGCAGCTGACAGTGTTGTTTGATTCTGAAATCTTCTGGCATGCTTTGGGGATCGACCTGTATCCCTGCATGTGGAATACATCACTGTATGGGTGTAGCTTCTGCCTCTTTCTGCCACTTTCTGTTGCAGCTGCTCTGAGATCCTGGGCCCACAGAATTCTCTGCTCTCAAGTAAAGAGCAGAAAGATGATGTTGCACAGGCCAGGATTGGAGACTGCGATTTTCTAGATCTTTGTGAGACTCAGTACCATTCCATATTTTTCATCCTCTCAACATCAGTTTAATTTATGAATCTGTCTATTTCTATGTCTCCTGTAGTTGCTTGGAATTCCTGACTTAGCAGAATTCCCAACTCCTGTGTCGTCCAACACCACATGGAAAACAAATCAACCAGCCAGATGGATGGAGAGTGAGACCTACAGCCTTCACTAATCCTGCAGGTAATTTCACTTGTGTTGTACACAGCTGAGATGAATTAGAGGGTTCAAAGATGGAGGCCCACAAATGTGAAATAGCCAGAGGGCTGATGTGGGAGAACAAAGGCTCCATTGTCATCCTGCCAAGGGAGGCCTGCTTTCACCACTGTTTTACTGAGATTCACGATGATAGCACAGGCCACAGTTGATGACTGGGATTTTCATATGATGTTTTAATGAAGCTCAATTTAAGAGGTGAAAGCAGGCCTCTTAGGAGAGACTGATAAAAATGTCTGATATCTTTTTATTCTATCCTGTCTTCAACACAGTATTTATGTCACTTCTTATGATCCTGTGTGTTTCATCATTCAAACTTTTATAACAGTCCCAATCTCTGTAACCTCCTCCAGCCGTGACTGCTCTCCCTATCTCTGTGACGTGCTCCAGTATTTAAAACATGCCCGATCTTAGCAAACTCATCCTCCAGTCATTGCAGTAGTCTCCAATCTCTGCAAAATCCTACGACCTTCCTCGTGTCTGCAGAGAGTAATACAGTCTCTTGGCTTTTCAGTCCAAACTGGGCCATGCTGACTATGACGCCCACAAAGCTCATTTCAAGTGCCCACCTTTCTCCATATCCCCCTCAACTCTTCCCATCTACGTGCCTTAAAAAATGCTTTTTACAAAAATAT
>NW_025142855.1:0-1264 GCF_004010195.1 Chiloscyllium plagiosum | reverse complement strand
GTCACATTCTCTGATATAACAGCATGGATTACAATGCCCTCTGTAACACTCTCTGATACAACAGCATGTATTACACTGCCCTCTGCAAGACTTCCTGGTATAGCAACATGAATTAGAGCTCCCTCTGTAACACTCTCTGATACAACATCATGGATTACACTGCCCTCGATAACACTCTCTGATATAACACCATGGATTACACTGCCCTCTGTCACACTCACTGACATACCATCTCAGATTACACTGCCATTTGTAAGACTCTCTGATACAACAGCACGGATTTCACTGCCCTCGGCAACACTCACTGACATAACATCTCAGATTACACTGCCCTCTGTAACACTCTCTGATATAACAGCATGGATTACACTGTCCTCTGTAACACTCTCTGACATAACATCTCAGATTACACTGCCCTCTGCCACACATTCTGATATAATAGCATGGATTACACTGCCCTCTGTAACACTCTCTGATATAACACCATCGATTACACTGCTCTCTGTAACACTCTCTGATGTAACAGCATGGATTACACTGCCCACTGTAACACTCTCTGATATAACACCATCGATTACACTGCTCTCTGTAACACTCTCTGATGTAACAGCATGGATTACACTGCTCACTATCACACTCTCTGATATAACAGCATGGATTTCACTGCTCTCTGTAAAACTCTCTGATATAACACCATGGACTACACTGCCCTCTGTAACACTCTCTGATATAACCCCATGGACTACACTGCCCTCTGTAACACTCTCTGATATAACAGCATGGACTACACTGCCCTCCGCAACACTCTCTGATATAACAGCATGGATTACACTGCCCTCTGTAACACTCTCTGATATAACACCATGGACTACACTGCCCACCGCAACACTCTCTGATATAACCCCATGGACTACACTGCCCTCTGTAACACTCTCTGATATAACACCATGGATTACACTGCCCTCTGCAAAACTCTCTGATATAACAGCATGGATTACACTGCCCTCTGTCACACTCGCTGATATAACAGCAGGAATTACACTGCCCTCTGTAACACTATCTGATATAACAGAATGGATTACACTGCCCTCTGTCACACTCTCTGATGTAACAGCATGGATTGCAGTGCCCTCTGTAAGACTCTCTGATATAATAGCATGGATTACACTGCCCTCGGCAACACTCTCTGACGTAACATCTCAGATTACACTGCACTCTGTAACACTCTCTAATACAATACCATGGACTACACTGCCCTCTGTAA
>NW_025142854.1:0-1264 GCF_004010195.1 Chiloscyllium plagiosum | reverse complement strand
GGTTAATGTAAACGGTCTTTCAGTGACCGTGGCCTCATCGACACACCCGCCAGTTAATATACCGCGATTGTAAACAGTCTCACAGTGACTCTGACCTGATCTACAGACCATCCAGCAACTACGTGATGACAGCAAACAATCTCACACTGACCCTGCTCCCAACTCCCAGTTACCATGCAGTCACAGCAGACAGTCTCATAGAGAGCCTGTCCATATCTACACACCCCCCAGTGACCATACTGTCACAGCAAACAGTCTCATTCAGAGCCTGTCATACGTTATAGAGATGTACAGCATGGCAAAAAGACCCTTTGGTCCAACCCGTATATGCTGACCAAATATTCCAACCTAATCTAGTCCCACCTGCCAGCACCCGGCCCACATGCCTCAAACCATTCCTATTCATAACACCATCCAAATGCCTCTTAAATGTTGCAATTGTATCAGCCTTTACCACTTCCCCTGGAAGCTCATTCCAGACACGTACCACCCTCTGTGTGAAAAGGTTGCCAATTAGGTCTCTTTTATATCCTTCGCCTCTCACCCTAAAACTATGCCCTCTAGTTCTGGACTCCCCGATCCCAGGGATAAAGACTTTGCCTATTTAAACTATCCATGCCGCTTATAATTTTGTAAACCTATATAAGATCATCCCTCACCCTCCGATGCTCCAAGGAAAACAGCCCCAGCCTGTTCAGCCTCTCCCTATACATCAAATCCTCCAACCCTGGCAACATCCTTGCAAATCTTTTTTGAACCCTTTCAAGTTACACAACATCTACCCGATAGGAAAGAGACCAGAATTGCACACAATATTCCAACAGTGGCCTAACCAATGTCCTGTACAGCCGCAACATGACCTCCAACCCCTGTACTCAACACTCTGACCAATCATGGAAAGCATACCAAACGCCTTCTTGAAATGACAAAAAGTAGAGGACCCAGCACTGATCCTTGTGGCACTCCACTGGTCGCAGGGCTCCAGTCTGAAAAAACAACCCTCCACCACCACCCTCTGTCTTCTACTTTTGAGCCAGTTCTGTATCCAAGTGGCTCGTTCTCCCTGTATTCTATGAGATCTAACCTTGTTAATCAATCTCCCATGGGGAACCTTGTCGAACTCCTAACTGAAGTCCACATAAATCACATCTATCGCTCTGCCCTCTTCAATCCTCTTTGTTACTTCCTCAAAAAACACAATCAAACTTGTGAGGCAAGATTTCCCACACATAAGGCCATGTTGACTATCCCTAAGCAGTTCTTG
>NW_025142853.1:0-1264 GCF_004010195.1 Chiloscyllium plagiosum | reverse complement strand
TGCATTGTAATATGGAGAATGGAGATTGTTAGAGAGAAGTTAGACATTTGAATAGGGGCAATGCAGATTGTTCTGGAGAAGACAGGCATTGTAATAGGACAATGGAGATTGTTCTGGAGAAGATAGACATTGTAATAGGGGCAATGGCGATTGTTATAGAGAAGATAGACATTCTAATAGGGCAATGGAGATTTGTATAGAGAAGATAGACATTGTAATAGGGACAATGTAGATTGTTAAAGAGAAGATAGAAAATGTAATAGGGAAATTGGAGATTGTTATAGAGAGAGAAGATAGAAAATGTAATAGGGAAATTGGAGATTGTTATAGAGAAATGGACATTGTAATAGGGACAATGGAGATTGTTATAGAGAAGATACACATTGTAATAGGGACAATGGAGATTGTTATAGAGAAGATAGACATTGTAATGGGGCAATGGAGATTTGTATTGAGAAGATAGACATTGTAATAATGACATTGGAGATTGTTCCAGAGACGAAAGACATTTTAATAGGGACAATGGAGATTGTTAAAGAGAAGAACGACATTGTAATAGGGACAATGGAGATTGTTATAGAGTAGATTGACATTGTAATAGCGACAATGGAGATTGTTATAGAGAAGATTGACATTGTAATATGGGCAATGGAGATTGTTATAGAGCAGATAGACATTTTAATAGGGACAATGGCGATTGTTATAGAGAAGATAGACATTGTAATGGGGCAATGCAGATTGGTATAGAGAAGATAGACATGTAATGGGAAAAATGGTGATTGTTTTAGAGAAGATAGACATTGTAATAGGGACAATGGAGATTGTTATTGAGAAGATAGACATTGTAATGGGGCAATGGCTATTGTTATAGAGAAAATAGGCATTGTAATAGGGACAATGGCGATTGTTATAGAGAAGATAAGCATTGTAATAGGGACAATGGAGATTGTTATAGAGAAGATAGACATTGTAATAGGGGCAATGGCCAGACAATGGAGATTGCTATAGAGAAGATAGGCATTGTAATAGGGACAGTTGAGATTATTATAGAGAAGATAGACATTGTACTCGGACAATGGAGATTGTTATAGAGAAGACAGACATTGTAATAGGGGCAATGGTGATTTGTATAGAGAAGATAGACATTGTAATAGGGTCAATGTAGATTGTTAAAGAGAAGATAGACAATGTAATAGGGAAATTGGAGATTGTTATAGAGAAGATAGACATTGTAATGGGGCAATGCAGATTTGTATTGAGAAGA
>NW_025142852.1:0-1264 GCF_004010195.1 Chiloscyllium plagiosum | reverse complement strand
CAAATACTTTCACACACCTCTGCCCCTCTTATTGAGAATCAATCAGGACACAGCCCACAGTCTTCACCTGCGCAATTACTTTGATTCCGTCGCCTCCAATGCCTCACATTAACCATGGCCAACCAATCTTCAGATACGTCTCTCTGCCATGATGGAGGCATCCAGTCCGTCTGGTTTTTCCTCTCATCCTGACGCAACAAGTACACTCCACCAACACACTCATTCGATTCGCTGAACTGCTCCTCACATACAGTCGTTTCAACTTCAAAACCGCCAACTTAATTCAGACGAGAATGGTAACCATGGCTACCAGCATGGACTCCAGTTATGCCTGCTTTTCGGTGCTTACGTGGAAGGATCCATCTTCTGCAGCTACAATTGCACCATTCCCACCAAACACACCATTTCATTGATGACAGTATCGGCACCACCTCGTGCACCCGCGATGAGTTTGAACAGTTCATCAACTTCAGAAACAAATCCGTCTAAGCTGAAGTCCATGTCGAACACCTGTCTCTTCTACCTGGACCCTCTCAATCTTCATTTTTTGTTTGTCTCTCTTCACAAAAAGAGCGGGAGCAGCAGGGGGAAGTGACGAAGACCAGAGCGGCAGCTAGGAAGGAAAGCAGTGAGTATAAATACTCACCCTTCGACGCCAACGGTCATTTTGAGTGCGAGAAGCAGCAGAGTTTAAAGGAACCCGGAAGGCTACAGCTAAGAAAGAGCGGAGCAGCAGGGGGAAGTGACGAAGACCAGAGGGGCAGCCGGGACCCGGAAGCAGTTATAGCGTAAGCTTACATGGGTAGGTTTTTTCCCGATAAAAGCGCGCAGGAGAAGAACCCGAGGCACGACAGAGGTAGTGCCTCCCTCCCGCCCTCCTCCTCTAACCTAATAATAAGACCCGAAGTGGTGAGTCGGTAAGTGCTGCATTTTGCTTGTTCTATTCTTTAGACCCAGTTTTTTTAAAAAAAGTTAGTTTTAGAGGGATGGCAGTGAAGGCAGTGCAATGTTCCTCTTGCAACATGTTTAAGGTGAGGGATGCCATGGACGTCCCTGCTGATTACACTTGCAGGAAGTGCACCCATCTCCAGCTCCTCCAAGACCGTGTTCGGGAACTGGAGCTGGTGTTGGATGAACTTAGGATCATTCGGGAGGCAGAGGGGGTCCTAGATCGGAGCTTTAGGGAAGTAGTAACTCCGAGGATTGCAGACAGATGGGTGACAGTGAGGGGAATGGGAGGCAGCAGCCAGTGCAGGGACCCCCT
>NW_025142851.1:0-1264 GCF_004010195.1 Chiloscyllium plagiosum | reverse complement strand
TCTTCACTTCTCACCTTAAATCTTTGCCCTCTAGTTTATGACTCCCTTGCCCTGGGAAACAAATCTTGGCTATTCACCCTATCCATGGCCCTCATGATTTTACAAACCTCTGCAAAAACCCTTCAGCCTCCAATGCTCTGGGGAAAAGTACTTCAGCCTATTCAGCCTCTCCCTGTAAGTCAGTCCCAGCAACATCCTTGAAAATCTTTACTGCACTCTCTCAAGTTTAACATCCTTCCTATAGAAAGGTGATCAGAACTGTATGCAGTATTCTGGGGAAAAGTACTTCAGCCTATTCAGCCTCTCCCTGTAAGTCAGTCCCAGCAACATCCTTGTAAATCTTTACTGCACTCTCTCAAGTTTAACATCCTTCCTATAGAAAGGCGATCAGAAGTGTATGCAGTATTCCAGACGAGGCCTCACCAATGTCCTGTACAGCTGCAACGCAATGCCTCAACCACTACATCAATGTTCTGACCATTGAAGGCAAGCATGCCAAATGCCTTCTTCACCACCCTTTCTACCAGCAACTCCTCTTTCAAGAAACTATGCACCTGCATCCCAAGGTCTCTTTGTTCAGCAACACTCCCCAGGGCCCGACCATTAACTGTATAAACTAGTGACCGGATGGAGAACTTTGAAAACGAGATTTGATAGAGAAGTTTAAAAATGAAGACCATAAGACATAGGAGTGGAAGTAAGGCCATTCGACCCATCGAGTCCACTCCACCAGTCAATCATGGCTGATGGGCATTTCAACTTCACTTACCGGCTCTCTCCTCGTAGCCCCTAATTCCTTGCGAGATCAAGTATTTATCAATCTCTGCCTTGAAGACATTTAACATTCCGGCCTCCGTGGCAATGAATTCCACAGGCCAACCACTCTCTGGCTGACAAAATGTTTCCTCATTTCCGTTCTAAATTGACCCCCTCTAATTCTAAGGCTGTGCCCATGGGTCCTAGTCTCCCTGCCTAATGGACACAACTTCCCAGCGTCCACCCTTTCTAAGCCATGCATTATCTTCTAAGTTTCTTGTCGATCTCCCTTCAACCTTCTAAACTCTCATGAATACAATCCCAGGATCCTCAGATATTCATCTTATGTTCAGCCTACTATTCCAGGGATCATACGTGTGAATCTCTGCTGGACACACTCCAGTGCCAGTATGTCCTTCCTGATGTGTGGGGCCCAAAATAGGTCTCAGTGTTCGAAGTGAGGCTTATCTCGAGTTTTATAAAGTCTCAGTAGCACATCACTGCTTTA
>NW_025142850.1:0-1264 GCF_004010195.1 Chiloscyllium plagiosum | reverse complement strand
TAAGAAAATAAGAGCAGAAAAGAATGACCATTTCAGAGAATAAGAACATAAGATAACAACAGATTAGAATAAACGAATGAGTACGTCAAAGATAACCAACATCAGAGAATGTGAAGGGAAATTAATCAGAGCATAAGAAAATAAAATTGTAAGAGTATAAGAAAATAATAAAATACGAACATTCGACACAAGAATAGGAGCATAACAAAATTATACCATAGCAGTTTAAGAACAGAAGATATTAAGGCCATCGTGACATCAGTGATCGATAAGAGAATAAAAACATAAGAGTAAGAGAACAGAACAGAGTAAGAACACAGGAGAATCAGCACATAAGAACAATGGAGAACAACAACATGAGAGGTGAATAACTTAAGAAAAAATAGAATAAGAACATAAGACAATAAAGACATAAGAGGTTACGACCTGAGACAAAAATGGAATTAGGTAATAAGAACATAGGAGAATAAGAATATTATGAATAAGAACATAAGTGAATGTGAACTAAAGAAAGAAACAGAATAAGAAAATGAGGGAATCGGGACATCAGAAAGAAAAGGCATAAGAGAATAATAAGATAAGTGATTAAGAATTCAAAGGAATCAGAACAAAACAGAATATGAACATTAGAGAATAACCTCATAATAGATTAGGAACCGGCATGAATGACAGAATAAGAGTGTAATTGAAAAAGAACAGAAGAGATCAACTAAATAAAGTGTAATTGAAAAAGAACAGAAGAGATCAACTAAATAAGAACACTTGGGAAAATCCAATGGAATAAGAGAAAACAGTACAAATGAGAATGACAAGACCAAATAAGAACAGGAATGAATGAGAGATTAGGAACATGAGAAAATAGGAACAAAAGGGAATAACAGAAAAAGAGACTTAGAAGATACGAGAATAAGAATATAACAAAATATGAATCTAAGAGATTTGGGGAATGTTAAAACAAGAATAACTAAAGACCTTCAGAGGTAAGAATTTAGGACAATAAAAAAATCACAGACTAAGAGGGTAAGGACACAAGAGAATAAAAAAAATTAAGAAAAGAACACGAACATAAGGGAACAAAAGAACATGAGAGTATGAAATTAAGACCAGAGGAGAATAAGTGCTAGGGAACACAAGAGAATAAGAAAATAAGACCAAAAAAAGTGAATAACGACATACAGGATTGAGAAAATGATAACAAATTAAAACATAAGAAAATATGAGAATAACAATATATGAGCATAAGAGAAAAAGAACGTAATGAATA
>NW_025142849.1:0-1264 GCF_004010195.1 Chiloscyllium plagiosum | reverse complement strand
CCCGCAGCCACTTCGAGGGCAGCTTGCGGTGCGGCAGAGAGTCCGGGCGTGCAGTACACATCCAGTGCAGCAAACTCACAGCACTCGAGCAACATCTCCTTAATGGACACTGTCCGATCGACTGGTGTATGGACTTCCACCTTCTTGACAGTCACCCTGACTGTGTTGCGAATGCCCTGGCCCGGGGTGTGGGCAGCTGCTGAGGCCCTAGCTCTGAGGTTGGCTGGTCCCTGAATTGGCGTTAGGCCAAAGTCAGCATGAAGATCTACCAAGGGCAGGTCAGCACAACCAAACGATCCTCCAACGTCCGATCACAATCTAGCGATGATTTCCACTAGCTCTGATGACTCACAACTTGACCCCTGTCCTGATAAGAACAGACACTTGATCTTAGCTAAAAGGCCAAGAAGTCAACGCTCCATCTACAATGGCTCCGGGTAGCATGGTCACTCAGTGGTTAGCACCGCTGCCTCACAGTGCCAGGGACCCGGATTCAATTCCACTCTTAGGTGATTGTGTGAATGAAGTTTGAACATTGATCTGTGTCTGCGTGGGTTCCCTCCAGGTACTCTAGTTTTCTCCCAAATCTAAAGACATGCAAGTTATGTGGATTGGCCGTGCTAAATTATTCATAGTGCCCGGGGTGTGCAGGCTAGGTAGATTAGCATGGGAAATATAGGCTTAGAGGATTGGTCTTGGCAGGATACACTTCACAGGGTCGGTGTGAAATTGATGGGCCAAATGGCCTTTTTCCAAACTGTAGGAAGTTTATGATCTATGACCTTCCTCATCTTTTGTTATCATTGTGTCTAACTTTGTGATTCATGTCCCAGGACCCCCAGATCCCTCTGCGCCTGCCTGCAGAAAGGGGATAAAAATAAAATGCTTGCTCAGGGTCTTTGTGCTAGTCAGATGTTAGGACTTGACAAGAGGACACTTGCTAAAGGGAGCTCTTGCTGGGAGAGAAAGTCAGGAAAAGCAGTTTCCAGTGAGTTACTCATCAACAGGTAGTTGTGGTAAGTGAAGGATTTGCGCTGTGAAAATTCAGGAATAGGTACAGGCCTCAAGAGGAAAGGACAGGAAAATGTCTGCTCAGAAACTGCTTTGAGCAGAGAGCAGTCAGCAGGTACTGTGCTCACAGCAGCTATGGCAGACTGGGAATGTTCAACTCGAATGTCTCGAAGCTACAAAAGTATCACCTGAATATGAGACTGAAGATGAAACCTCGAAAGAGTTTGTCATCAGTGAAAGGAAACCGGGAAGC
>NW_025142848.1:0-1264 GCF_004010195.1 Chiloscyllium plagiosum | reverse complement strand
GATCCTCCTACTCCTAGAGTTGGAGTGCAGTTGCCTTTTGTTTTTCAGCTGAAGTAGGAAAAGAGAAACATTGCTGTTGAAGGTGGTTATGGAGTGAAGGACAGTCACCACCGTGTGTACAAGTCAGTTGGCAAGGTTTCCTGTCAGCGTCACTTGGCTGGTGAGGGTGGGTGGGCGGGTCCCTGTTTAGGAATCCGAGTTTGCATAGTCCAGACCTGGATACAGCTCCCAGTCTGGAAATGAAGATTTATTTCTCAAATTGTGAATTATCCGATTGAAAACGAATTCCTCGTTCCGCACAGAATACACCCGCTGATCCTGCCAGAGTCAGCCCAGTGATTGTTTGCATTCATCTAGAAAGACAAAGGCGGGTAAACTACCTCCGCAAATCCCCCTCCTATCATCTCAGCTTTCTGAGTTGGAAAGATCTCGATGTAGCTTCACTGTCGCTGGATCAAAGTCCTGGAACCCCCTCCCGAGCAGCCCCATGGCTGGAGCTCCGTGCTGAGGACTTCAAGGATTCAGGAAAGTAACTCACCCCCCTGATCTGTCGGGTAATCAGGGATGGGCAGTAAATCCTACCCTGCAAGGAGTAGCGAAATCGTCGTTTCGGGCAAAAGCCTATCCTATCGAGTGACGGCGATATCCCAGGAAACTGTTTCTAAAAGGGGCAGGTCCTAAACGGACACCTGCTATCGGTCGGAAATAAGTTGAGAACTGGAGAGAGGGAGTGTCATAAAATGCCGACCACGAGGCATGAGGCAGGAAGTGAGTGTAGAGATGGTGGTACAAAGCTCAGAGTTGGTGCTAATGGCTCACCCTTTACTGCTCACTATTTACACAGACTCACACACCACTCCTGGTCAGTTCACTTCAGTCACACTTTTCCCCTTGGTGTGAGCTTCCCTCTGAGCGTAATAACGCCCTTCATGGGACACATCCTCTTTATCCTGTCAGTTTAAAGAGGTGAAAACATCGAGTACATGAGCAGATTGTGTTTTTCTGTGCCGTTTGCGTGGAGAATGTTGAGTCGTGAACTCTCTCTTATTTACAATTCTCACTGAGCAAGATTGAGACGGAAAGCACGTAGCCGAGTTCTTGTGTTCAAGTGGTGAATGAACTGTAGCTGTGCACGAGTGCCTATTGGCCGCTGTGGCGCCATGGCTTAGATGGTTAAAGCGCCTGTCTAGCAAACAGGAGATCCTGGGTTCGAATCCCAGTGGTGCCTGGCTGCTGTGTCGAAACTTCGCACTCGCCCCCCTTC
>NW_025142847.1:0-1264 GCF_004010195.1 Chiloscyllium plagiosum | reverse complement strand
ACAATCAACACAAACACACGCAAATACATACAAAAATGAGATGCAGCAGGTAGAGCTGGGTGGTTTGGGACACAGTCTGTAAGTTGGCCTTGCTTACTCCCCTTAACATAGTCTGGCTGTGTACCTGGGGACAGGTTCTTCCAAATGATTATGTCACTGGGTTAGTATTCAAGGGGCCCAGACTAATGATGTGTGACGTTGGATCAAAACCCACCCCCGAAGCTGGTGAAATCTCAATTCAATCAATCAGTATTGGATTGAAAGCACATTTCAGAAATGGTGAGCAGCGTTGTTGGTTGTTGTTAAAAGCCCAGCTGTTATGAGGGCTCAAGATTAGAGTGGTGCTAGAAAAGCACAGCAGGTCAGGCAGCATCCGAGGAGCAGGAGAATTGACATTTTGGGCAAAAGCCCTTCATCAGGAATGAGGACTGTCTGCTTCACTAACCCGGCCTGACCTCATGGTGACTCCGCGCCATGAGGCTGATTTTTATCCGACCTTGGAAATGACTGAGCAAAGCCACAGAATCTTCATCTGCTTCCTGAAGCTCTCTGCCAACCTGTCGACCCTTCTAGCCAATGTGACCTTTAGCACAACAGCGCTCTTCAGAGTTCGGACGTTTTTGTTAATACTGTAGTTTGTGCTGCAAGTTCCATTTCCGGGATATGGGCGTCACTGGCTGGGGTGGCATTTATTGTCCGTCCCTATTTGCCCTTGCGAAGGCGGTGGTGAGCTGTCTTCTCGACCCACCCCACACTGTTTGGGGTAGGGTCACCCGCCTGGTAATGTTTACCTGGGCAGTTCCTGGATTTGGACCCAGCGACAGCTGATACCATTCCAAGGCAGGAAGGTGCGTGACTCGCAGGGGAACTTGCAAACACTGAAGCGCTGCACTTGTCATAGAGTCTTGGAGATGTACAGCATGGAAACAGACTCTTCGGCCCAACTCGTCCATGCCAACCAGATATCCCAAATTAATCTAGTCCCACCTGCCAGCACTTAGCCCATATCCCTCTAAACTCTTCCTATTCATATACCCATCCAGATGCCTTTTAAATGTTGTAATTGTACCAGCCTCCACCACTTCCTCTGGCAGCTCATTCCACACACGTACCACCCTCTTTGTTAAAAAGCTGCCTCTTCGGTCCCTTTTAAATTTCTCCCCTCTGAGCCCTGCTTTGACATGCAGTGGAAGAGGGCTGAGACCATTTAACTCTCTTTTGTATCTTGCTGTGGCTGATCAATGAGACTGTAGCTGCTCTGTAC
>NW_025142846.1:0-1264 GCF_004010195.1 Chiloscyllium plagiosum | reverse complement strand
TGCTGCCTGACCTGCTGTGCTTTTCCAGCACCGCTCTATTCTTGACTCTAATCTCCAGCATCTGCAGTACCCACTTCCGCCTAACTACTGGATGACGATACTGACCACAGCATCAGGCAGTCTTGGGATACAGCATATCCCAGAGGCTGATGAACTTTCTGCCAGGATTCATTTCTGAACAGCAGAATTGGCCATCAAAGGACAGGAGTTGATGGATTTTGTACACTCAGGCCCCAACTGATGCTGTAAGTCAGTTTTAACTCGAAAACTTGGCTTGGTAATATGGAGATGATGCAAAAGAAGGAAACAGAGTTCTGTACAGTTACTCAGAGTCTTGAGCTCTCTGTGGAAAAAAACTCAAGTAAACTTCCCAGTATACATTAAAACAGTGCTTCAGGACAGTGGGAGATGGGTGGTTACTTTAACATATCAGGCATAGTTTAGAGTTTAAGTGACTCCTTTGGATCAGATAGTTGTCTTGACCATTTGTCTGTTAGAGATATCTGGCCAAACTAAACAGTGACACTAGTTGGTTTTAATTTCCATACACGAATCTTAATGGTGTCATTGACTCAAAAATGTCATTTCTCAATGAAGCTGTATTTGATGAGCAGAGTACATTTGGCTGAATCTTCCTGCGAATTGGGCCAGTGATGATTTCGGAGAGTTCCACACGGGGTTTCCCTCTGTGAGTCCTCACGTAGTTTTACACTGCTCATTTCATTCAGTATCCACCCCCAGGCCTGCATGGTGCCACTCCTCATCATAGAATCTCCACAGTGTGGAAGCAGGCCATTCGGCCCATCGAGTCCAGGCCAACCCTTCAAAGAGTATCACACTGAGACCACCCTGCTACCCTATCCCTGTAACCCTACATCTCCCATGGCTAATTCACCTCGCCTGCACATCCCTGGACTCTATGGATAACTTACTTTGTATTCAGGAGCAATGAATCTGGTGCAGACTGGTGCTAGGACCCTGGGAATTTCATATCGCAGGCTCCATGTTTAAACCCCAGTGCAGTCCACGTGCCCCATTGTCAGTCTGGTCTGAAAAACCGTCCATGCTCTGGAGGAATACACAGCAATGCACCCATCGTATTCTGTCATGGTGCATTCTACAATCTTCTCTCTGCTACCTCTCACTAACTCCAATTCTGCCATTGCACCCACCTCCCATCAAGTCTCATGGTGTACCACTCTCACTATTGCATGTAGCATCTCCCCTCAATGGCTGAACAAAGAGACCTTGGAGTGCAGGTTCA
>NW_025142845.1:0-1264 GCF_004010195.1 Chiloscyllium plagiosum | reverse complement strand
TCTAATGAAACTACTACTCCTGGTATCTTTCCCAGATGACAGGCTTGAATCATATTCAAAACCCTTCTAATATTATTGGATGATCTAGGCCCTTAATAAACCCCGTCTGATCCTCAATTATGATATGTGGCAGTACCCTTTCTAGTCTCAATGCTAACGTTTTAGAAAGGATTTTAAAATCTACATTTAGCAAGGATATTGGTCTGTGTGACATACAATCTTCTGGATCCTTTCCTTTTTTAATGATAAGAGAGATATTTGCCTCTTTCAGCGAAGACGGGAGACAGCCCTGACTATATGCATAGTTATACATGTCCATAAGTGGACCAGCCAATATTTCTGTAAATTCTTTATAGAATTCAGTTTGAAAACCATCTGGGCCCAGTGCCTTACCGCTCTGAAGTTGCCTAATTGCATCAAGTATTTCTTAGACTGTTAGAGGAGCATTTAGGACCGATACCTGTTCCGGAGTTAGGCCTGGAAAGGTCTAATTTAAAAAAAATGACTGCATCCTCCTCGTCCTGTCTTCACAACCCTGCGATTTATATAACTCAGAATAAAATTCTCTAAAGATCGCATTAATCTTTTTATGATCATGAGTCAAAATACCCGTACTTTCCTTGATAGACGTAATAGTCTGAGGGGCCTTTTCTTTCTTTGCAAGAAATGCTAAGTATCTACCCGGTTTGCCATATTCATATAACCTTTGTTTTGCAAATAATATTTCCCTCTTAGCCATTTGAGTAAGCATAGTGTTTAGAGCTGTCCTAAGAGCCGTAATCCTTTGCAATTTAATAATAGAAGGTCCATCAGTGTATGCTGTTTCAGCTGCTTTTAAGCAAGCTTCAAGCGGACGCTGTTGTTCTCCCTTCAATTTTTTCTGGGTCGCTGAGTAGGAGATGATCAAACCTCGCGTGTAAGCTTTGATGGTCTCCCACATCATTGATGGGTTGCTAGCCGTACCTGAATTAATTTCTAAAAAAGTTTTAAATTCTTGAGAGAAGTACTTTACAAATTTACTATCTTTCATTAGGAAGGGGTCCATACGCCAATGCCGAGGGGATGTCCCATTGTTCCTCGCCTTGGTTTCCATTTATACAGCAGCGTGGTCGGAAATTGCTATACTACCTATTTACAGGATGATATGGAATTTTTAAAAATCGAGGGGGCAAAAAACATATTAATTCTGGTATGACATTTATGTGGATTGGAGTAGAAAGCAAAATCTAGTAGACATCTCCATACATCTACTAATCCTAATTCT
>NW_025142844.1:0-1264 GCF_004010195.1 Chiloscyllium plagiosum | reverse complement strand
TCAATACCTCACTGACTGAGGTTCAATCTCTGTCACTGACTGAGGGTCAATCCCTGTCATTGTCTGAGGGTCAATCCCTGTCAGTGAATGAGAATCAATCCCTGTCACTGACTCAAATTCAATCCCTGTCACAGACTGAAATTCAATCCCGGTCACTGACTGAGATTCAATCCCTGTCACTAACTGAGATTCAATCCCTGTCACTGACTGAGGGTCAATCCCTGTCACTGACTGAGGTTCAATGCCTGTCACTGACTCAGGCTCAGTCCCTGTCACTGACTGAGGCTCAATCCCTGTCATCGATTGAGATACAATCCCTGTCATTGACTGAGATTCAATCACTGTCACAAACTGAGATTGAATCCCTGAAACTGACTGAGATTCAATCCCTGTCACTGATGGAATTTCAATCCCTGTCACTGACGGAGGCTCAATCCCTGTCACTGACTGAGGCTCAATCCCTGTCACTGACTGAGATTCAATCCCTGTCACTGATGGAGGCTCAATCCCAGTCACTGATTGCAATTCAATCCCTGTCACAGACTGAGATTGAATCCCTGTCACAGACTGAGGTTTAATCCCTGTCACTGACTGAAGTTCAATCGCTCTCACTGACGGAGGATCAATCCCTGTCACTGACTGAGGGTCAATCCCTGTCACTGACTGAGGTTTAATCCCTGTTACTTACTGAGGCTCAATCTCTGTCACTGACTGAGGCTCAATACCAGTCACTGTCTGAGGGTCAATGCCAGTCACTGACAGAGGTTCAATCCCTTGCACTGACTGAGATTCAATACATGTCACTGTCTGAGATTCATTCCCTGTCACTGTCTGTGGATAAATGCCAGTCACTGACTGAGATAGAATCCCTGTCACAGACTGAGATTCAATCCCTATCACCAACTGAGATTCAATCCCAGTCACTGACTGAGATTCAATCCCTGTCACTGTCTGAGGGTCAATCCCTGTCACTGAAGGAGGATCAATACCTGTCACTGACTGAGGGTCAATCCCTGTCACTGACTGAAGTTCAGTTCCTATCACTGACTGAGATTCAATCCCTGTCACGAACTGAGATTCAATCCCTGTCTCTGACTGAGGCTCAATCCCTGTCACTGACGGAGGATCCATACCTGTCACTGTCTGCGGGTCAATCCCAGTCACTGACTGAGATTAAATCCCTGTCACTAACTGAGATTCAATCCCTGTCCCTGACTGAAGCTCAATCCCAGTCACAGACTGAGATTCAATCCCTGTCATTGAC
>NW_025142843.1:0-1264 GCF_004010195.1 Chiloscyllium plagiosum | reverse complement strand
TGCTGACCCCCTGACAGTGCAGCATTCCCTCAGTACTGACGCTCCAACAGTGCAGCTCTCCCTCATTACTGACCCTCCGACAATGCATCTCTCCCTCATTACTGACCCTCTGACAGTGCAGCTCTCCCTCATTACTGACCCCCTGACAGTGCAGCACTCCCTCACTACTGACCCTTCGACAGTGCAGCACTCCCTCAGTAGTGACCCTTGGACAGTGCAGCACTCCCACAGTACTGACCCTCTGACAGTGCAGCTCTTCCTCAGTACGGATCCTGTGACAGTGCAGCACTCGCTCAGTGCTGACCCCCTCATAGTGCAGCACTCCCTCAGTACTGACGCTTTGACAGTGCAGCACTCCCACAGCACTGACCCAACGACAGTGCAGTACTCCCTCAGTACTGAGCCCGTGACAGTGCTGCACTCCCTCAGTCCTGACCCTCCGACAGTGCAGCACTCCCTCAGTACTGACCCCGTGACAGTGCAGCACTCCCTCAGTACTGACCACCTGACAGTGCAGCACTCCCTCAGTACTGACGCTCCGACAGTGCAGCTCTCCCTCATTACTGACCCTCCGACAATGCATCTCTCCCTCAGTACTGACCCTCTGACAGTGCAGCTCTCCCTCATTACTGACCCCCTGACAGCGCAGCACTCCCTCAGTACTGACCCTTCGACAGTGCAGCACTCCCTCAATAGTGACCCTTGGACAGTGCAGCACTCCCACAGTACTGACCCTCTGACAGTGCAGCACTCCCTCAGTACTGACCCAACGACAGTGCAGCACTCCCTCAGTACTGACCCCGTGACAGTGCTGCACTCCCTCTGTACTGACCTCCTCAGAGTGCAGCACTCCCTCAGTACTGAACCTTCGACAGTGTAGCAGTCCCACAGCACCGACCCAACGACAGTGCAGCACTCCCCCAGCACTGACCGAACGACAGTGCAGCGCTCCCTCAGTACTGACCCCGTGACAGTGCAGCTCTCCCTCATTACTGACCCTCCGACAATGCAGCTCTCCCTCAGTACTGACCCTCTGACAGTGCAGCTCTCCCTCATTACTGACCCCCTGACAGTGCAGCACTCCCTCAGTAGTGACCCTTGGACAGTGCAGCACTCCCTCAGTACGGACGCTCCGACAGTGCAGCACTCCCTCAGTACGGATCCTGTGACAGTGCAGCACTCGCTCAGTGCTGACCCCCTCATAGTGCAGCACTCCCTCAGTACTGACGCTTTTGACAGTGCAGCACTCCCACAGCACTGACCC
>NW_025142842.1:0-1264 GCF_004010195.1 Chiloscyllium plagiosum | reverse complement strand
CAGAGAACATTGCCGTGAATCTGCCTGACTGCTACATGGGAAGTTTACAATAGTCTGCCCTCTATTGGGGACAGAGCACATTGCTGTGAGTCTGCCTGACTACCCCATGGGGCGTTTACAATAGTCTGCCCTCTAGTGGGCTCAGAGAACCTTGCTGTTAATCTGCCTGACTGCTCCATGGGAAGTTTACAATACTCTGCCCTCTAGTGGGGACAGAGCACATTGCTGTGAGTCTGCCTGACTGCTCCATGGGGAGTTGACAATAGTCTGCCCTCTAGTGGGCTCACATAACGTTGCCGTGAATCTGCCTGACTGCTCCATGGGAAGTTTACAATAGTCTTCCCTCTAGTGGGGACAGAGCACATTGCCGTGAGTCTGCCTGATTGCACCATGGGGAGTTTACAATAGTCTGCCCTCTAGTGGGCTCAGAGCACACTGCCGTGAGTCTATCTGACTGCTCCATGGGGAGTTTACAATAGTCTGCCCTCTAGTGGGGACACAGCACACTGCCGTGAGTCTGCCAGTCTGCTCCATGGGGAGTTTACAATAGTCTGCCCTCTTGTGGGCTCAGAGCACATTGCTGTGAGTCTGCCTGACTGCCCCATGTGGAGTTTACAATAGTCTGCCCTCTCGTGGGCTGAGAGCACATTGCTGTGAGTCTGCCTGACTGCCCCATGGGGAGTTTACAATAGTCTGCCCTCTCGTGGGCTCAGAGCACATTGCTGTGAGTCTACCTGACTGCCCCATGGGGAGTTTACAATAGTCTGCCCTCTCGTGGGCTCAGAGCACATTGCTGTGAGTCTGCCTGACTGCCCCATGTGGAGTTTACAATAGTCTGCTCTCTAGTGGGCTCAGAGCACATTGCCATGAGTCTGTCTGACTGCTTCATGGGGAGTTTACAATAGCCGGCCCTCTAGTGGGGACAGAGCACATTGCTGTGAGTCAGTCTGACTGCTCCATGGGGAGTTTACAATAGTCTGCCCTCTCGCGGGCTCAGAGCACATTGCTGTGAGTCTGCCTGACTGCCCCATGTGGAGTTTACAATAGTCTGCCCTCTAGTGGGCTCAGAGCACATTGCCATGAGTCTGTCTGACTGCTCCATGCGGAGTTTACAATAGTCTGCCCTCTAGTGGGCTTGAGTCTGTCTGACTGCTTCATGGGGAGTTTACAATAGCCGGCCCTCTAGTGGGGACAGAGCACATTGCCGTGAGTCTGTCCGACTGCTCCATGTGGAGTTTACAATAGTCTGCCCTCTAGTGGGGAC
>NW_025142841.1:0-1264 GCF_004010195.1 Chiloscyllium plagiosum | reverse complement strand
TAGGGTGGTTATGGTCGGGGATTTTAACTTTCCAAACATCGACTGAGACTGCCATAGTGTTAAAGGTTTGGATGGAGAGGAATTTGTTAAGTGTGAACAAGACAATTTTCTGATTCAGTATATGGATGTACCTACTAGAGAAGGTGCAAAACTTGACCTACTCTTGGGAAATAAGGCAGGGCAGGTGACTGAGGTGTCAGTGCGGGAGCACTTTGTGGCCAGCGACCATAATTCTATTCGTTTTAAAATAGTGATGGAAAAGGATAGACCAGATCTAAAAGTTGAAGTTCTAAATTGGAGAAAGGCCAATTTTGATGGTAGTAGGCAAGAACTTTTGAAATTTTGGATCAGTGGTGCTGGAAGAGCACTGCAGTTCAGGCAGCATCCAACGAGCACTGAAATCGACGTTTCGGACAAAAGCCCTTCATTAGGAATCCATAGCTCAGCAGTAAGAGCACTGGTCTTGTAAACCAGGGGTCGTGAGTTCAAATCTCACTGGGGTCTCTCAGCTGTGTTGCCAGAACTTTTGAAAGCTGATTAGAGGCAGATGTTCGCAGGTAAAGGGACGGCTGGAAAATGGGAAACCTTCAGAAATGAGTTAACAAGAATCCAGAGAAAGTATGTTCCTGTCAGGGTGAAAGGAAAGGCTGGTAGGTATGGGGAATGCTGGATGACTAAAAAAATTGAGGAGAAAGTGAGAACTGCAGATGCTGGAGATCAGAGCTGAAAATGTGTTGCTGAAAAAGCACAGCAGGTCAGGCAGCATCCAACGAGCAGAAGAATCCACGTTTCGGGCATGAGCCGTGGAGAAGGGCTCATGCCCGAAACATCGATTCTCCTGCTCTTTGGATGCTGCCTGACCTGCTGTGCTTTTCCAGCAACACATTTTCAGCAAAGAAATTGAGGGTTTGGTTTAAAAAAAAGAAGGAAGCATATGTCAGGTATAGACAGGATAGATTGAGTGAATCCTTAGAAGAGTATAAAGGAAGTAGGAGTATACTTAAGAGGGAACTCAGGAGGGCAAAAATGGGACATGAGATAGCTTTGGCAAATAGAATTAAGGAGAATCCAAAGGGATTTTACAAATATATTAAGGACATTAGGGTAACTAGGGAGAGAATAGGACCCCTCAAAGATCAGCAAGGCGGCCTTTGTGTGGAACCACAGAAAATGGGGGGATACTAAATGAATATTTTGCATCAGTATTTACTGTGGAAAAGGATTTGGAAGATAGGTAATCCAAGATGGAGGACGGGAAAAATTT
>NW_025142840.1:0-1264 GCF_004010195.1 Chiloscyllium plagiosum | reverse complement strand
AGAGAGACAGGCAGGATTAGGGCACTGAGACGATCAGGATTACGGCAGGGAGACGATCAGGATTAGTGCAGTGAGACGATCAGGATTAGGGCTGGGAGACGATCAGGATTAGGGCAGGGTGACGATCAGGATTGGGGCACTGAGACGATCTGGATTAGGGCAGTGAGACGATCAGGATTAGGGCTGGGAGACGATAAGGATTAGAGCAGTGAGACAGGCTGTATTAGGGCAGCGAGACGATCTGGATTAGGGCAGTGAGACGGGCAGGAATAGGGCAGGGAGGCGATCAGGATTAGGGCAGGAAGACGATCAGGAGAAGCGCAGAGAGACAGGCAGGATTAGGGCACTGAGACGATCAGGATTACGGCAGGGAGACGATCTGGATTAGGGCAGGGAGACGATCTGGATTAGGGCAGGGAGATGATCAGGATTAGGGCAGTGAGACGGGCAGGTTTAGGGCAGGGAGACGATCAGGATTAGAGCAGTGAGACGAGCAGGATTAGAGCAGTGAGTCGGACAGAATTAGGGCAGTGAGACGATCTGGATTAGGGCAGTGAGACGATCAGGATTAGGGCTGGGAGACGATCAGGATTAGAGCAGTGAGACAGGCTGTATTAGGGCAGTGAGACGATCAGGATTAGGGCAGGGAGATGATCAGGATTAGGGCAGCGAGACGATCTGGATTAGAGCAGTGAGACGGGCAGGATTAGGGCAGTGAGACGATCTGGATTAGGGCAGGGAGACGATAAGGATTAGGGCAGGGAGACGATAAGGATTAGGGCAGGGAGATGATCAGGATTAGGGCAGTGAGACGGGCAGGTTTAGGGCAGGGAGCCGATCAGGATTAGGGCAGGGAGACGATCAGGAATAGAGCAGTGAGACGATCAGGATTAGAGCAGTGAGTCGGACAGAATTAGGGCAGTGAGAGGGTCAGGATTAGAGCAGTGAGTCGGACAGAATTAGGGCAGTGTGACGATCTGGATTAGGGCAGTGTGACGATCTGGATTATGGCTGGGAGACGATCAGGATTAGAATTAGGGCAGTGAGACGATCAGGATTAGAGCAGTGAGTCGGACAGAATTAGGGCAGTGTGACGATCTGGATTAGGGCTGGGAGACGATCAGGATTAGAGCAGCGAGACGATCTGGTTTAGAGCAGTGAGACAGGCAGTATTAGGGCAGTGAGACGGTCAGGATTAGTGCAGTGAGACGATCAGGATTAGGGCTGGGAAACGATAAGGATTAGAGCAGTGAGACAGGCTGTA
>NW_025142839.1:0-1264 GCF_004010195.1 Chiloscyllium plagiosum | reverse complement strand
TGAGTGGTCAGATGCATGGCAGATGCAGTTTATGTGGACAAATGTATGGTTATCCACTTTGGTGGCAAGAACAGGAAGGCAGATTACTACCTAAATCAATGGAATCAATTTAGGTAAAGGGGCAGTACAAAGAGATCTGGGTGTTCTTGTACACCAGTCAATGAAGGTAAGCATGCAGGTACAGCAGGTAGTGAAGAAGGCTGGCCTTCATAACAAGAGGGATTGAGTATAGAAGCAAAAAGGTTCTTCTGCAGCAGTACAGGGCCCTGGTGAGACCACACCTGGAGTATTGTGTGCAGTTCTGTCTCCAAATTTGAGGAAAGACATTCTGGCTATTGAGGGAGTGCAGCGTAGGTTCACGAGGTCAATTCCTGGAATGGCACAACTACCTTACGCTGAAAGACTGGAGCGACTGGGCTTGTATACCTTTGATGGGTCCCCCCCATCTCCTTTTTTCTAATGAAAACAAACCTAACCTACTCAATCTCTATTCATAGCTAGCACCTTCCATACCAAGCAACATCCTCGTAAACCTTCTCTGCACCCTCCAAAGCGTCCACATCCTTTTGGTAATGTGGCGACCAGAACTGTACACAGTATTCTAAATGCGGCCGAGCCAATGTCTTGTACAATTTTAAAATGACTTGCCAGCTCTTACACTCAATACCCCATCCAAAGAAGGCAAGCATACTTTATGCTTTCTTGACCACTCTATCCACC
Organism: Chiloscyllium plagiosum; assembly: GCF_004010195.1. Classification (NCBI taxonomy): domain Eukaryota; kingdom Metazoa; phylum Chordata; class Chondrichthyes; order Orectolobiformes; family Hemiscylliidae; genus Chiloscyllium; species Chiloscyllium plagiosum. The sequence goes on along the minus strand of NW_025142839.1, from coordinate 544 downwards.
TGTGCAGCAACCTTCAGGGTACGATGGAGCTGCACTCCCAGATCTCTCTGCCCATCAAGTTTTCCCAAGGCTCTTCCGTTCATTGTTTAATTTGCTCTAGAATTAGTCTTGCCTGAATGCATCACCTCACATTTGTCTGGATTGAAAGCCATCTGCCACTTTTCCACCCAACTCTCCAATCTATCTATATCCTCTTGTATTCTTTGACAGTCCCTTTTGCTTTCTGCTGCTCCACAAATCTTCGTGCCATCTGCAAACTTGCTGATCATACCAACAGTGCCCTCTTCCAAATCATTTATGTATATCACAAACAACAGTGGCCCCAAAACTGACCCCTGTGGAACATGAATGGTCATCTTTCTCCACTTCGAGAAACTCCCTTCAACTACTACTCTCTGTCTCCTGTTGCTCAACCAGTTCTTTATCCACCTAGCTAGAACACCCTGCACACCACGTGACTTCACTTTTTCCATTAGTTACCATGGAGTACCTTATCAAATGCCTCACTAAAGTCCATGTGTATGACATCAACAGCCCTTCCTTC
>NW_025142838.1:0-1264 GCF_004010195.1 Chiloscyllium plagiosum | reverse complement strand
ATTGCAATAACACGCAAACAGAGGTATACAATATAACTGATAGGCCGGAAACTGCATACATACCGAAGTTTTGGAGTTCTAAAGCCTGTTGAGCCTACCCCATCAGTTTCATGGCATTCTCTGTCCACTCTGTTGCTTTTCTAATCTGAAAACAGCCTCACTCGTCTATGTGGATTGTGTCACTTTGCAGAGAAAAGTAAAACAGTAGAGCTTCTATCTTTTATATTCGCTCAGATGATGCGGGTGCATCTGTCTAAAGTGGCACGAATTGCCAATTTCTAATTGCTGAGACGGCAGTTTAGAGTCAACCATATTGTTGATGGTCTACATTCCGACATAGGTCAGACCAGGTAATGATGTCTGATTTTCTTCCCTCAAGGACATTAGGGAGCGAAATGAATTTTTTTTCTGACGTTCGACAATTGTTTCATGGTTACCATTATACAATAATTCCAGATTATTTTTATTATAATAAAATTTCATCATTTACCATGGTGGGATTTGAATCATCGTTAAATCCAGAACATGAACTAAGTTTCTGGTTATACGTACAACCTCCCCTGCACTTTCTTCAAACTACTCTGAAGCATAAAAAAAGTACTGTTGAAGTAGCGCTCTGAACCTGCCCCAGTCATAAGCCTCAAAATACTCTGCAAAATGTTATCTTCATTATATGCACATTGTAATATTGAGCAACATCTGAAAACGGGAACAGCTCTCATTCTGAGAAGATAAATTGAGAGATTTTTTTTTAAAAATACAGATGTTGGGCAGTTCTGCAACTGGATATCACGACATATTTTCACAAATTCTGTCATATTTTCTTAGGGTCACGGAATACATTTGATGGCATTATTTAATGGATGTCTGCATGCATCAACCTACAAAAATAAGCAACCTCAGGTATCTCCACAGACTTCAGTGCAGAGCAGCCGATCAGTGTAACAGTGCATCTATCAGGTTATGTTTTTAAACTTTCCAGCACTGCAATGATTACACTCACTTTCTTCTAGTTGATATTATTCTGCTGCGAAACCTCTTGCGAGAATGCCTACCTTGAAGAAGCTCTCCTCCTCCCTCTACAAGGATCTCAGTGAGGCCCTTTCTCAGTGTACCCCCCAGGTCATCCACCTATCGTATTCCCAGCGCCAATCCCCTAAATTCCCTCCCCACTGGCATTTATCTCAGCCAGCTTGACACACCAGCCTCATTCCTGAAGAAGGGCTTATGCCCAAAACGTCGATTCTCCTGCTACTCGGATGCA
>NW_025142837.1:0-1264 GCF_004010195.1 Chiloscyllium plagiosum | reverse complement strand
AATGGCTGCACCACTGGCCAGATGCACAGCTGAGATTTTACACCCTGCAGAGCTGTGATGCTAACAATGACAGGAGCAATAATTGTAACAGTCAAAAGGTGAACAAAGAACAAAGATAATCACCATCAATGATTTACTTCACATTGTCCTAAAAAAAACCTACCATTCGCAATTTGATCAGCCAATCAATGAGGTCACTGCTGATCAAAGAAATTGCAACTTACTTTGCTGCGTTTTCACCATAATTAGAGGTAAACTCCAGCCTAATCATAACACCGTATGTTCCCATTAATTTTCAGATTATGTTAATGACCGGTCCGTACTTGCAGGAAACTGAATAACATGAAATGAGCGCTGGTGATGAAATCCACTGCAGAGTCGGCCAGAAAAGAAAAGTCAAAGACTTGAAACATCATTCCTATTTCTCCCTGTACCAATGCGTTTTCCTGAGTTGAATATTTGCAGGACTTTTCTTTAATATCTAATAAATTAATTATTTTCCCATGACAGAATCTTCATAAATCAGTTAACATCTGAGGTGTTGAAACCTATTTTACTTCAGATTAAATTAGTTGAATACCCTTTCCTCCAGCCTAATGTCCCAATACTCCTTCCTCTTCCATGCAAATACAAGCTGTTCCAGGAGAGTTTGGAGCTCCCAGTCTGATGTCCCAATGCTCCCTGCTCCATGTCAATAGAAAAGTTCCAGTTGATGTTGGCTCCAACAGTCTGTTGTCCCAATGTTCCCTGCTGCGTCATGTCATTAAAAACAGCTCAAGGTGAGAGTGGAGCTCCCAGACTGATCTCGCAAAGCACCCTGCTACATGTCAACTGAAGCTGCTCCAAATGAGGTTGGATCTCGCAGTTTGATGTCCGAATGCTCCCTGCTGCTTCATGTCAATAGAAGCTGCTCCAGGTGAGGTTGGAACTCCCAGTCCGCTGCCCCAATGCTCCCTGCTGCTCCATGTCAATAAAAGCTGCTCCAGGTGTGGTTAGAACTCCCAGACCGATGTCACAAAGCTCCCTGGTCCATGTCAACAGACGCTGCTCCAGATGAAATGGGAGCTCCCATCCCTGGCAGCTCGCTATACCATCATAGAAATACTGTCCACTGACCATTTCCACCACTGGAGCCATTGGTACAATATCCACATCATGGGAACCTAATCTTACTTTTATTCACCACCGACTCATTATTTCCAAAGGACTTCTTTCTTAAAACTTATTTTGTATGTGCATATTGCAGTCAATCCGAAGTAAGATA
>NW_025142836.1:0-1264 GCF_004010195.1 Chiloscyllium plagiosum | reverse complement strand
CAGTACTGTACCCCAGTGTTACACAGGGACAGAAACGTCCCCACCAGTACTGTACCCCAGTGTAATACAGGGACGGACCTGTCCCCACCAGTACTGTACCCCAGTGTTATACAGGGACAGACCCATCCCCACCAGTACTGTACCCCAGTGTTATACAGGGACAGACCCGTCCCCACCAGTACTGTACCCCAGTGTTATACAGTGTCAGATCCCTCTCCAACAGTACTGTACCCCAGTGTTATACAGTGACAGACCCCTCTCCACCAGTACTGTACCCCAGTGTTATACAGGGACAGACCCGTCCCCACCAGTACTGTACCCCAGTGTTATACAGGGACAGACCTGTCCCCACCAGTACTGTACCCCGGTGTTATACAGTGTCAGACCCCTCTCCAACAGTACTATAGTCTGATTCCTGCTACCAACTCTGTAAACTGTCTGAAAAGCTGAAATGGATTTTAATTTTTAAAACGAAACCCATTAGAAAAGGTGACTAGTTATTTTTTGTCTTAAATGTCCTTAACATTGAACACTCGTGCTGAAACACTCCTTTCTGGGCGCTGCGCCTAGTAACCTTGGGTTGGGCCAACACACAATAACCTGCCATTAAACAGGAGGATAAGGCTCCACTGGGTGTACTGGCATGTATTTATCTAGCCACCCGTGTCAGAGAGAACAGAGACACACGCCAGCAGGGAAAAATGCAGCAAAGAGTCTCATTCACAGGAGTATTCGCCAATCATAGAGTCATATAGCACAGAAACAGACCCTTCGGTCTAACTCATCCATGCTAACCAGATATCCTGAATTAATGTCATCCCATTTGCCAGCACTTGGCCCATCTCCCTCCAAACCCTTCCAATCCATGTCCCCATTCAGATGCCTTTTAAACGGTGTCATTATACCAGCCTCCACCACTTCCTCTGGCAGCTCATTCCACACACGCACCACCCTCTGGGGGAAAACGTTGCCCCTCAGGTCCCTTTCCCCTCTCACCCTAACCCTCTAGTTCTGGACTCCCCCACCCCAGGGAAAAGACCTTGTCTATTTACCCTATCCATGCCCCCTCATGGTTTTATAAACCTCTATAAGGTCACCCTCAGCCTCCGACGTTCCAGGGAAAACAGCCCCAGCCTGTTCAGCCTCTCCCTGTGGCCCAAACCAACAACATCCTTGTCAATCTGCCCTCCCTTCGGGGATCCACAGACCACCTCCCCCACAGTGGCGATCCACTGATGCTGCCAGTGACCCAGGGATCCACTGA
>NW_025142835.1:0-1264 GCF_004010195.1 Chiloscyllium plagiosum | reverse complement strand
GTTTCATTTTTCTTGTTTGATTCCCTGCTGTGATTACACTGTGCCTGGATGGTTGACAGACTGGGAGATTTTGGTTGGGACTTGATTGACTGAATGCTTTATTGTTCCAGAAGGTGTAAAGGGGGGGTCAAAGCTTCAGCAGAAATCCCGCAGAGCTGAGAACAGACCGACATCTTACTCCGTGGGAACAGGGAGATCAGCACAGGACAGAGAAATCCGAACTTGAAATCCGAGCTGACACCAGCTGACCCTGTGATCAGTGCCTTGATTAGCAGGGCCAACCCTCTACCTTTACCTCGCTTCCCATTTGACTACCCTCTTGATATTCAGGATCCAATCCTTGTCATCCTGAAGCCATGTCTCTGTAAGGAGTCTCAGACCATAATTATTCTCTTCAATGTGTGCAGTCGATTCATTCACTTTTGTTACAATGCAGCACACATTCATACACTGTTTTTAGTTTCAATTTTTGTGATCTTTAGAATCCAGTTTTGATTGCTGGTATATTTACTCCCCTTGTCCCTTTCTATCATTCTCTGATGTTCATTTTCCACATCACAACATTACTCACTGGCCTTGATTTGGATTGGCCATGCTAAATTGCCCATAGTGTCCAGGGATGTGCAGGTTAGGTGGGTTAGCCATGGGAAATGCAGGGTTAGAGTTTCATAGTAATAGAAGCAGGAGTAGGCCCATTTGTCCCGTCTAGCCTGCTCAGCCATTCATTAAGATCATGGCTGATCTATCCATTGTCTCAGCTCCTCCTCCCTGCATTGTCCCAACTACCCTTTATTCCCCTACCATTGCAAAACCCCATCCAACTGTGTCTTAAATATACTTAATGAAGCTGCCTCTACTGCTTGTTCGGCAGTAAATTCCATAGATTCACTACTCTCCAGGAAACGCAATTCCTCCTCATCTCTGTCCTAAATCTACTCTTCCTAATATTGAGGCCTGGTTTCATTCACCAGCAGAAATGACTAGATAGGGTAGGGCTTCATCCTCCAGTGCAATGAAATCCCACTTTCCACCAAAACCTCAGATGTACTCACTCACTCAGTTGCTGTGTCACAAATGCAAGATTTCACTCAACTTCTTCTGCTCCCATTAAGGGCAAAACATCTTTGAAAGCTGCTCCGAAACTCCAGCCTTCACAATCACACTTCTGCTTTCACCGAAGGAGATTAGAGTCATACAGAACAGAAATAGACCCTTTGGTCCAACTTGTCCAGCCAAACAGATATCCTAAATTAATCTAATCCAA
>NW_025142834.1:0-1264 GCF_004010195.1 Chiloscyllium plagiosum | reverse complement strand
ACTGTGTGTGTACACTCAGGTTATTGTGTGTGTGTGTACGCTCAGGTTACTGTGTGTGTGTACACTCAGGTTAGTGTGTGTGTGTGCGGTCAGGTTATTGTGTGTGTGTACGCTCAGGTTACTGTGTGTGTGTACTCTCAGGTTATTTTGTGTGTGTACGCTCAGGTTACTGTGTGTGTGTGCGCTCAGGTTACTGTGTGTGTGTACGCTCAGGTTACTGTGTGTGTGTATGCTCAGGTTACTGTGTGATTACGCTCAGGTTACTGTGTGTGTGTACGCGCAGGTTACTGTGTGTGTGTACGCTCAGGTTACTGTGTGATTACGCTCAGGTTATTGTGTGTGTGTACACTCAGCTTACTGTGTGTGTGTACGCTCAGATTACTGTGTGTGTGTAAGCTCAGGTTACTGTGTGTGTGTACGCTCAGGTTACTGTGTGTGTTTATGCTCAGGTTACTGTGTGTGTGTACGCTCAGGTTACTGTGTGTGTGTACGCTCAGGTTACTGTGTGTGTGTACGCGCAGGTTACTGTGCTCAGTTTTTTGTGTGTGTATGCTCAGGTTACTGTGTGTGTGTACGCTCAGGTTATTGTGTGTGTGTACGCTCAGGTTATTGTGTGTGTGTACGCTCAGGTTACTGTGTGTGTGTACGCTGAGGTTACTGTGTGTGTGTATGCTCAGGTTATTGTGTGTGTACACTCAGGTTACTGTGTGTGTGTATGCTCAGGTTATTGTGTGTTGATAAGCTCAGGTTACTGTGTGTGTACGCTCAGGTTACTGTGTGTGTGTATGCTCAGGTTATTGTGTGTGTGTACGCTCAGGTTACTGTGTGTGTGTACGCTCAGGTTATTGTGTGTGTGTAAGCTCAGGTTACTGTGTGTGTATGCTCAGGTTACTGTGTGTGTGTACGCTCAGGTTACTGTGTGTGTGTATGCTCAGGTTATTGTGTGTGCGTAAGCTCAGGTTACTGTGTGTGTATGCTCAGGTTACTGTGTGTGTGTACCCTCAGGTTACTGTGTGTGTACGCTCAGGTTACTGTGTGTGTACGCTCAGGTTACTGTGTGTGTGTATGCTCAGGTTATTGTGTGTGTGTACGCTCAGGTTACTGTGTGTGTACGCTCAGTTTACTGTGTGTGTGTACGCTCAGGTTACTGTGTGTGTAAGCTCAGGTTACTGTGTGTGTGTACGCTCAGGTTACTGTGTGTGTGTACAGTCAGGTTACTGTGTGTGTGTACATTCAGGTTACTGTGTGTGTAAGCTCAGGTTAC
>NW_025142833.1:0-1264 GCF_004010195.1 Chiloscyllium plagiosum | reverse complement strand
TCTTGTCTTATAGATGAGTCTTTTATGCTGCACCTTATCGAATGCCTTCTAGAAATCCAAGTATACAACATCCACTGTTTCCCTCCATTCACCACACTTGTTACATTCTGAAAGATCTCCAATAAGTTTGTCAAACATGCCCTTCCCTTCCTGAATCCATGCTGTGTCTGCCTGATGGAATCCTCTCCATCCAGAAGTCTCACTATTTCTTCTTTAATGATAGCCTCCAGCATTTTCCCAGCTACAGATGTTAAGCTGACTGGCCTATTGTTACCTGCCTTTTGCCTGCACCCCTTTTTAAACAGCAGTATGACATTTGCTGTCTTCCAGTCCACTGGGGCCTGCCCAGAGTCCAGTGAATTTTGGTAAATTACACATCTATTGTAACCTCCATTAATTCTTTCAGCACCCTGGGATTCATTCCATCAGGACCAGGGGACATGTCGACCTTTAGACCCTCAAGTTTGCTCAACACTATCCCTTTAATGATAACAATTGCATTGAGGTCCTCAGCTCCCATGTGTCCTTAGCATTATTCTTTGGCATGTTAGTCACATCTTCCACTGTGAAGACTGACACAAAATAGTTATTCAAGGCCTTGGCAGTTTCAGAATTACTCAATATTAATTCCTCTTTCTCATCCTGCAAGGGACTTACATCCACTTTAGCCACCCTTTTCAGTTTTATATATTTATAATGACTTTTCCTACCTGTTTTCATATTCTGTGCATTCATAACCTATTTTTTTATTGCTTGCTTCATGGTTTTTTGTTGCTTTTTAAAGTTTTTAGCCACCCTTTTCAGTTTTATATATTTATAATGACTTTTCCTACCTGTTTTCATATTCTGTGCATTCATAACCTATTTTTTTTATTGCTTGCTTCATGGTTTTTTGTTGCTTTTTAAAGTTTTCCCAATCTTATTGTTTCGCACTACTCTTGGCTACTTTGTAAGCCTGAGCTTTTGTTTAGATGCCTTCCTTTGTTTCCTTGGTCATCCAGGGCTGGCTCTTCCTACCCTTGCTATCCTTGTTTTTGACTGGAAAGCACTGTGAAAAAATCTCTTTGAAAGTCCTCCACTGTTTCTCAACTGTTCCACCATGTAACTTGTGTTCCCAGTCTAATTTAGCCAACACCTTCCTCATCCCACTTTAGTCTCCCTTGTTTAAGCATAACATCCTGGTTTTGGATGATACTATTTCACCCTCCATTTGTATCCGAAATTCAACCACACTGTGATCACTCTTTCCGAGAGGATTCTTAAC
>NW_025142832.1:0-1264 GCF_004010195.1 Chiloscyllium plagiosum | reverse complement strand
CATAGGCACTGCTGTTACCCATAATATATATGGTGTTTGTTGTTCTCAATAATATAGTCAGGGACTGCTGTTCTATATAATATACACAGGCACTACTCTTCTCTTTAATATGGACTGTGACTCCTGTTCTGTACAATCTACACAGGCACTGCTGTATGCTATAATGTACACAGGGAATTCTGTTCTTTATGATATAGACACTAAATGCTGTTGCAATACTATAGACAGGGACTGCTATTCTGTATAGTGTATGCAGTGACTGTTGTTTTCTGCAAGAGACGGTGACTACTGTTGAATATGATATACACAGAGACTGCTGTTCACTATAATATACACAGGGACTACTGTTCTCTGTAATATATACTGCAATTCCTGTACTGTGTAATACACATAGGCACGCTTGTTCTCTGAACTATATACAGAGACCACTGTTCTTGATAATATACACAGGGACTGCTGTTCTTCACAGTACACACAGGGACTGCCATTCTCTCTAATATACCCTGGGTCTGCCATTCTGTATAATATACACAGGGATTGCATTAGTTAATAACATAGACAGTGAGTCCTGGTTCTGCATAACATAGACGGGAAACACTGTTCTCTATAATACATACTGGGGCTGCCATTCTCTAAAATAAAGACATGGAATGCTGCTCTCTGTAATATACACTTCGGCTGTTGTTCTGTACAAGATAGACAGGAAATGCTGTTCTCTATAATGCATACTGGCACTGCCGTTCTCGATAATAAACATAGCTATTCTGTATAATATACACAGGCACTACTATTCTCTATGATATAGACAGTGATTCCTGTTCTGTATCATCTAAACAGATGATGTTGTACACAGGTCTGCAGTTCTCTGTAATTTATGCAAGGACTGCTGTTCACTTTAATATTCACAGGCCCTGCTGTTAACTGTAATATATACGGTGACTGCCGTTCTCTATAGTATAGACAGGAACTACTATTCTCTATAATATATTAAGTGACGTCTGTTCTCTATAATATACACAGTGACTGCTGTTCTTGATAACATACACAGGGACTGCAGTTCTCCATAATATACACAGGCTCTGCTGTTCTCTATCGTATAGACAATGACTCATGTTCTGTGCAGTGTACTCTATCAAATACACAGTGACTGCTTTTCTGTATAATATACAGTCACTGCTGTAGTCTATAATATAGACAGTGACTCCTGTTCTGCATAATATACACAGAGATTGCTGTTCTTGATAATATACACAGGGACTGCTGT
>NW_025142831.1:0-1264 GCF_004010195.1 Chiloscyllium plagiosum | reverse complement strand
TTTTGTTTGCATTGTTGTTTCTTGTTTTTTTGTTTTATATTTATAGAGTACTGATTTTTTTTGTTGGTTTATTGTGGTTGCACTTTTGTACTTTTACAAAATCTACCTCTTCTAATAAAAATATGGATATGAAAAGAAAAGAAAGGGGATCAAAGGGGCAAAATGTTCAAAAACAATGTGTAATCAACTGCCCGAGGAAGTGATGGAGGCTGGTAAAATTACAATGTTAAAAGGCATTTGGATAGGTATATGAATACTAAGGGTTGAGAGGGTAACAGGCCAAATGCTGGCAAATGGGACTAGATTAATTTCGGCTATCTGGTTGTCATGTGCGAGTTAGACCATAGGGTCTGTTTCTATGCTGAACATCTCTATGACTCTTTGATGCTATAACTGAGATGAGGAGGAATTTCTTCAGTCAGAGGGTGTTTAATCTGTCAAATTAATTGTTGCAGAATGATGTGGTGACCAAGTCATTGAGTGTGTTTAAGTCAGAGATGGATAGATTCTTGATTAGTAAAAGTACCAGGGTTACACGGAGAAGGAAGGAGAATGGGGACTGAGAAATCTATCAGCCACGATCAAATGGTGGAGGAAACCTGATGGATCTATCACCTCATGCTGCATCTTATAGTCAGCATAGGGGAAGCCGACAACTGGATATATTAGTGACTGCCTTATACTTATAATTCCCTAGTCGCCATCACAAGTGATAACATGGTATACCAACCCTGTCAAGCTCCTGAATAACCTATTGAATGCCTCAAATAAAAAGACTGGTATTTGCATAGTGCCTTTAATGACATCTCAAACCTGCTTACAATCCATGAAGTATAGTTGGTGGCACGGTGGCTAGCACTGCTACCTCAGAGCGCCAGAGACCCGGCTTCAATTCCTGCCTCAGGCGACTCTCTGTGTGGAGTTTGCACATTCTAGGGTGTAGGTTTTCTCACTGAGCTGTAGGTTTGATATCCAGACGTTTCATTACCTGGCTAGGTAACATCATTAGTGGTGACCTCCAAGTGAAGCGAAGCTGTTGTCTCCTGCTTTCTATTTATATGTTTGTCATGGATGGGGTTCCTGGGGTTTGTGGTGATGTCATTCCCTGTTCGTTTTCTGAGGGGTTGATAGATGGTATCTAAATCTATGTGTTTGTTTATGGCGTTGTTGTTGGAGTGCCAGGCCCCTAGGAATTCTCTGGCATGTCTTTGCACATTCTCCCCATGTCTCCATGGGTTTCCTCCAGGTGCTCCGGTTTCCTCCC
>NW_025142830.1:0-1264 GCF_004010195.1 Chiloscyllium plagiosum | reverse complement strand
TTAAGCAGGTGTAAAGTGGATATTCCAGGAGTGATGCAACTGGCCCAACCTCTTAGTTTTAAACAAAACAGAATTTATTAACAAAATTATGGAATGAAACACAATATAGAACAGAATAGAGAATAACTTAACTAATCCAAAAACCTAACAGATTATCCCAACTTAATGATGCTATTCCAACAATCCCCATAAACACCCAAAAAAGGTAAAGTCAAATGCAAGGTCTTCCAGGAGAGATGTCAAAGAGAGGGCGGATCAGCATGGACCTGATTCTTTGGGTTCAGCAGCTTCATTGTCAACTGCTTACTGAAACCAAACCAGAGTAAGGCTGAGCTGGGAGAACTAGCACTCTTCTTTCATTGTACAAGTGTTTTATTTTTAAAACTTAAAAGCTTCTTCAAGTAGATCAAGATCAGACATTTTGGAGCCTGTGTCTTTACAACCTCTTTTAAGAAAAACAAAGGACAAAGTAACCTTGCTAAAGGAGTATCATCACAACAGTGACAGCAAATCAGTTTGATGGATTTTTTCCCCAAGATGCCTGTGGTGAGGATCCACAATCCAACAAATAGAGCACTGGGATGGTCTAATATGGAGTTAACAAAAGCACAGATAAGGATTTCAGAAGCAGGTTGACTGAGGCAAATAATGTCATGGAGATGGTAGTCCAAGGGCTTATAGAATTGTTGGGCAGTGCTGGAGGGAAATCTACCTCTCAGAGCTAGTTCAGTCAACAGGTGAGTACAGATTCACAGCAATCAATCTTCCACCAAACAGAATATTACTGCTGACCAGAAAAGGAGCAGGGCAGCGACAGAGAATTCCACAGCATTTAATTTAACGCCTGATTCCCCAAAGACTTTTTAACTACCTACAAGGCAGGAGTGATGGAATGCTCCCCACTTCTTGCAATATTTAAAAAAAAGCCCACTTGATCGGAAACATATTTGTCTCCTTAAACGTTCATTCCCTCCACCACTGGTACAGTGTGGCAGCAGTGTGTGCCATCTACAAGATGCACTGCAATGCTGGCTCAGTTTCTCCAGCTTTTTCTGTATTTATTTCAGATTCTCAGCATTCATGACATTTTGTCTGTATTGATAGTCTGGTTGCCTTGATTATTAGTTCCAATGTACTTGGCTAACTTCATTTATTACTATCAAACTAAAGCTTTAGCCCTTAGACAACATAAGCCATTTTATCTCAAAAATCCAGGAGTGGAACCAGATGGGCCAATGGGCTGAGAAGTGGCAGATGGACTTTA
>NW_025142829.1:0-1264 GCF_004010195.1 Chiloscyllium plagiosum | reverse complement strand
GTGTCACAGTCTGTCAGAGAGTGTCATAGTGTGTCTCAGAGTCAGAGAGAGTCAGAAAGTTTCACAGTCTGTCTCAGAGAGTGTCGCCGAGTGTTGGAGAATGTGCCAGAGAGTGTGGCTCAGCGTGTGTCAGAGAGTGCCTTGGAGAGTTTCAGAGAGAGTCAGAGAGTATCATAGTATGTTATACTGTACCTCAGAGAGAGTCAGTGAGTGTCACAGTCTATCTCAGAGAGTGTCACAGTGTGTTTCAGTGTATCGCAGTTTTTCAGAGAGTGTCACAGTGTGCCTCAGAGAGAATCAGAGAGTGTCACAGTTTGTTTCAGTGTATCACAGTCTTTCAGAGAGTGTCACAGTGCGCCTCCGAGAAAGTGTCACATTCTGTCTCAGAGAGGTTCAGATAGGATCAGAGAGTGTCGCAGTGTGTAGGAGGAAGTGCCAGAGAGTTTCACAGTGTGTCTCAGCGTGTGTCAGAGAGTCTCACAGAGAGTTTCAGAGAGAGTCAGTGAGTGTCACAGTGTGTTTCAGAGAGAGACAGTGTGTCACAGTGTGTCTCATTGAGTGTCACAGTGTGTCTCAGACAGTCAGAGAGAAAGATCGTCAGAAAGTGTCACAATCTGTCTTTGAGAGTATCTCAGTGTGACACAGTCTGTTAGAGAGTGTCACAGTGTGCCTCAGAGAGTGTCAGAGAGAGTCAGAGTGTGTCACAGTGTGTCTAAGAGAGGATGACAGTGTGTCTCAGAGAGAGTCAGAAAGAGTCAGTGAGTGTCACAGTGTGTCTCAGAGAGAGTCAGAGAGTGTCATAGTTAACTCAGAGAGTGTCACAGTGTATCTCAGAGAGTGACAGAGAGTGACATAGTGTGTTCCAGTGTGGCAGATAGAGTCACAGAGAGTCACAGAGTGTCACAGTATGTCTCAGAGAGAGCCAGAGTGTCACAGTGAGTCTCAGACAGTGTCAGAGAGTGTCACAGTGTGTTTCAGAGAGAGTCAGAGAGTGTCACATTGTGTCTCAGAGATTCAGGGAGAGTCAGAAAGTATCACAATCTGTCAGCGAGTATCACAGTGTGTTTGAGAGAGAGTCAGCGAGTGTCACAGTGTGTTTCAGAGATGGTCAGATAGGATCAGAGAGTGTCACAGTGCATCTCAAAGTGTCAGAGAGAGTCAGAGAGAGTTACAGTGTGTCTGAGAGAGTGTCAGAGAGAGTCAGTGAGTGTCACAGTCTGTCTGAAAGAGAGTCACAGTGTGTCACCGTCTGTCAGAGAGTGTC
>NW_025142828.1:0-1264 GCF_004010195.1 Chiloscyllium plagiosum | reverse complement strand
CCCTCCATAGAACCTACAGGAAGTGGCACTAATCTTCTTTCACATTGCTGTGTTCTAGGTGAATCTTAATTAAGTCACACATTGGACTAAAGCTTTCTTTGTGATCACTGCATTCATTATTGGAATCTCTTCTGCCTTGGAAGCGTCACAGTTTCCATATCGGTAATTAGTGTTACAGCACAAATTAAGTGATTTTAAACAAACACTTGAAAAATTCAACCATTGAAAAAGCTCTGAAGATGGAGGATTTCAGCATTAGAAACTTGTTTGTTGGATCTTTACATTGAAACTCCAATTTTGAGAGAAAACAAATCATCTGGATGTGTTTTCAATGGGCAACCACTGCCATTTAGACAGCAATCCTTCATTCCCGTCTCTTCTGTCAGAGGAAACATCTTGTTTCAATTAATTTGCCTCTTCCTCTCCTAACCACAAACTGACAAAAAGCCTAGACTATCCGAATTCCCTTTGTATGACAAGTCATTCTGTAAGTATTATTCTGGTAAGCATTCTCGGAATTGCCTCCAACATATTTACTTCCTTCCATAAACAGGGTGACCGATAAGAATGAGAGCATTCAAGATACAAGGTCAACAGTGGTCTCTACTTTTGTGTTTAAATTCCCCCATGATAAAAGGAAAACATTTATTCACTGTCCCAATTACGTACTGCTAGCACTTTGTGATTCAGGTAATGTTACACTCTGATCCCACTGCATGTCAGAGCTATGGAATCTCCCTCTATCAAAACAAAATGCTTTTCTTCCAGTCAAAATGGACAACTTCACTTTTATCCACCTAAAGCTCTATTTTTCAGGCCTTTGGCTACTCACTTAACCTATATTTCTCTATAGCGCCCCAATGTCCTCTGAAGTTATTTTGTAGCCTCTCTTTGTCATGTCAGCTTTATATTAATTCCTTCGTGAGTCATGGACTGTGAGTCAATACTTGGAAGATTTGAGCAGATACAGATTTGTTTTAAATAGCTGCTCAAGTTATATTATCCTAACCATTCTGTCCGGTTAATTCTCAGTTCCAAACAAACACCGAAGTAATGAACATTCATGCAAAAAAGGCTGAATCGCTGAATATAATTAGAGTATACCAAAATAACAATAGGATTCTAGTCAGCACCCCTTTCTCTCTGTCAATCTCTCTCACACACACAAACACTCACATACACACACGCACACACACATACACACACACACACATACATCATGGATCACGGGAAATCATGAAATGTAAGATGTCTGTAAGGCAAA
>NW_025142827.1:0-1264 GCF_004010195.1 Chiloscyllium plagiosum | reverse complement strand
AGAAGTCAATACTGGGCATGACATTGCCACGCTACCCAGTGTATATACAACCAGCAAGTGGGGAGCTATAACATTGAAAAGGATCTGCATCTCCTTGTACACCAGTCACTGAAAGCAATACTGCAGGAAAGAAAGCAGGAAAGAAGATAAATGGTGTGCTGACCTTCATTTCAGGGGGATGTGAGTCCAGGACAAAGGGTGGCTTACTGCAGCTGTACAGGACCTTGGAGAGATACCATCTCGAGCATTGTGCAGTATTGTGTGCAGGTTTGGTCTCCTTGCCTAATAAAGGACAAACCTGACATTGATGGAGAGCAGTGAAGGATGACCAGACCTGTCTCTGGGATGACGGGCTTGTTGTGGGAGCAGAGTTTGGGAGACTGGGCCAGTATTCCATGGGGTTTGGGAAAATGAGTGGAGATCTCAGTGAAATATACAAAACTTGACAGGGTGAGACAGATTGAAAGCAGGGATGATAATTCCCCTGGCTGGGACATCTAAAACAAGGGGCCACATATTAGGTACAAGCAGGTCACTCTGCATTGAGATGAGAATAAATGTCTGCTCTCATTGACTGGGGAACCTGGGGAATTCGGTCGCACCTGGAAACCGAGACACTGATTAGAAATAAGGATTTAGAGACAGTAAAGGGATGGTGGGAGAGCAGGAGTACGGTGTGGAAATAAATGGCCAACCATCATTTCATTGAATTGGTTAGCAAACTCGATGGAACAAACGTACTACCGCACCACCTATTTTATAGTTTCCCAAGGTTACTCACATTAACGGATATGTATATCGTGTGTGGTAAGTGCATTGAGGAGATTTTTTTCATGAACTAGAATGGGGAGGCTCAATGTGTTGTATGATCTACTCCTTTCCCGCTGTTTCTGTTCTCTGGGCAAGCTCGGTAAATGTTGTCACAAGCTCTCAGATGTTAAGAAGGAGGTCTCTGCAGGGTCGACAGAACTGTGTTCCCATTCCCTTTTCCGTCACTGATGCTGTGGCCAGGTATTCTGTCCGGTTTCATCCTTTCAGACCTCGGAGAAGTTTGATACAAATGAGTGCCTTGATTGGCCGTTTCAGAGACCATTGTAATGTTTATCACATGTCAGGGTCTTTGAAGTCACTTTTAGCCCAGCCCAGGAAATCATGGGAGATTCACTTCCTAAAAGTACATTGGAGAAGTAAATTCTGTTTACAATCCATATTGGCTTCAAGGTCACTATTGCTGACACCAGATTTTAGATCTCGATTTTTTATT
>NW_025142826.1:0-1264 GCF_004010195.1 Chiloscyllium plagiosum | reverse complement strand
AATGACGACTCAAATATCAAAGCCAAAGGCTCTCATATCTCCTCCCTAGCTTCCCAGAGAATCCTTGGATAAATCCCATCCGGTCCAGGGGATGTCTGCTTTCACTCCTTCTAGAATTGATAACACCTGTTCGTAAATAACCTCGATCCATTCTAGTCTAATATCTCGTACCTCATTGTTCTCCTCTACAATATTCTCCTTTTCCTGAGTGAAAACTGATGAGAAATGTTCTTTTAGCAACTCTCCGATCTCGACAAGGTCCACACTCAACTTCCCGCTTCTGTCTTTGACTGGCCCTATTCCTACCCTAATCATCCTTTTATTCCTCACATTCCTCTAGAAAGTTTTAGGGTTCTCCTTTACTCTATTTGCGAAAGACTGCTCGTGTCCTCCCTATTCTCTTCTTAACTCTTTCTTTAAATCTTTCCTAGCTGATCTGTAACTCTCCATCGCCTCAGCTGAACCAACTTGCCTCATCAACACATAGCTTCCTTCTTCTTCTTAACAAAAGATGCAATTTCTATCGTAAACCACGGTTCGCTACCTTGTCACTTCTTCCCTTATGACAGGGACATACCTATCAAGGACATACAAGAACTGTTCCTTAAACCAGCTCCACATTCCCACTCTCTGCATTCCCTGCATTTTGCTACCCCATTCTTTACCTCCTAATTCTTGCCTAATCATATTATAATTGCCTTTTCCCCATCGATAACTCTTGACCTGTAGCGTGTACCTATCGCTTTCAATCGCTAAACTAAACATAACTGAATTATGGTCACTCTCTCTAAAGTGTTCAACTACAACTAAATCAAACACTTGGCCTGGCTTATTACCAAATATCAGATCCAATGTGGCCTCTCCTCTTGTCGGCCGTTCGACATACTGTGTCAGGAAACCCTCCTGTACACATTGGACAAAAACTGATCTATCCAACGTACTTGAGTGCGAGCATTTCCAGTCAATGTTAGGGAAGTTAAAGTCCCCCATAATGACCACCCTGCTCCTTTCACTCTTACCCAGAATAATTTTGCTAATCCTCTTTTCCACCTCCCTGGAACTCTGCGGAGGCTATACAAAAAATCCAAGCAGTGTGACCGTTCCTCTCCTGTTTCGAACCTCAGCCCACACTACCTCAGTAGACGAGTCCTCAGCAAAAGTTCTCAGAGCCAGCGTTATATTATCCTTGACTAAAAAGATCACACCCCCTCCTCTTTTACCGCCTTGCCTGTTCTTATTGAAAGATCTTGAACATCTTTCATCC
>NW_025142825.1:0-1264 GCF_004010195.1 Chiloscyllium plagiosum | reverse complement strand
ATATATATACAATGAGGTTCACTCATTGACTGCATCCCAATCATTATTTCCGTCCCCATCTAATTCCTGGGACAAAGGCCCATTATCTTTCTTGCAACATCTCATGAGTCATTTTCCCATTAGGTCCACTTCCTCGGACTTGGGGCTGCATTCTGCCGTCATGTGCTGGACTGTGGCCCACTTCTTGCATCTCAGAAGAAACTTACTTTCTTCTGCAACTGATAATGGTGTCAATGCTGCAACATCTGCCATGTCCATCTCACCCTCAAGGATTCTTCCACACTGAGTGGAGGAGGAGGAGAACCCACAGATTCAGACAGCCTTGCTGAATGTTGTGAGGGGCTGGGTATGTTTTGCTCCTGACCATGTCGTGAGATTGCAGCAATCATGTGATCCTCACAATTGTTCAGGACTTCTTGTGTGACCTAAGGATTGTACAACTTGCGACTTGTCCTCACTTTCAACTTACCTTATACCTATCCGGTGCCATTTCCACGGTTTCAACAGCACATTTTGTCCAACGAAGTAAACTGTCTCATTCACAAAGAGGGGTTTTATGACCTGCGTTGGACTTCCTGATGGTGTTTCACCCTCCCCACAATGTCCAAGAAGATCAGATTTAACCTGGAGTCATCTTCGCATGAGCAACTCTGGTGGAGTTGTCACTGCAGTTGTGTGAACGCTCTTTCTATGATCAAAGAGAAAGTGGGACAGTTTGGTATCCAGTGAAGTTGTCAGCTGTTTTCTTAACTTTGCCCTCAATATTTGGACTGTTTTTCTCCGCCATACAAGTGGACAAAGGATGCAGCTGTCACTACATGCCCAATGCCATTCGATTTTAGGTAATACACAAAACTACCTGCGAGCAAATGAATGCACTTTATCTGTGACCAACATCCTTAAACTACAGATCCCACAAAACAGACTGGCACATTCGACGTGAAACTGAGCTAAGGTTATACTTGGCCAGTACCATGAATATGGTGCACTGCTTGCGCCAATTCCTGTACTTCTTGGCATCACAGATACTGCCTCACCAACACGGCTGCATCAGCATCCAATTCTGGCCACCAGACATTACTTCTCACCAACATCTTAATTTTGGAAATCATAGGATGAGCCTGGTGGACTTTAGCTGGTATCTGATAATGACCTTTCTTTGTGACAAACACGCTTGCCTCCCATATTAGTATGCCATCTTCAATGGTCGTCTGGTCTTGCCAGCTCCAGGAAGAATTCCATCCTGGTTGTGATGATCACCACC
>NW_025142824.1:0-1264 GCF_004010195.1 Chiloscyllium plagiosum | reverse complement strand
ACTATCAAATGCTAACTATACTCGCATCAAATTACTACAATGTCGTCAATGAGAAGATTTGCTGTGTGTGTGTGTGTGTTCATCAGAGACTGAGAGAGAGTGTGTGTGTGCGGGATTGGCGTGGTTGAATGCGAAACTCATTGTTTGAGAAGGAATGCACATGCAGGAAACTATTTTAAATAAGAACAACTGGCAGGCTTTTTGTTAATCGACAGAGAGAGAACGAGAGAATTTTCATGGACAGATATGGCAAAGTGTTTGAGAATGTCAAAATAAAGCTATTGCCAGAAAAAACAGCAATATACATCGGCGTGCACATGAGTGACAGATGGATGGGAGTTTGGTGTGATGTTGAATCAGATTTGCTTCGGCAGGTTTGAAGCCGGGAGTGTCAGCAGTAGGCTATTGGCTTCTTTAAGACTGTATTTCATAGATCAGCAGCTGGACTAAACCAGTGAGATATATTCTGGAGTGGTGAGTATTTCAAGTTAGAAATGGTCAGGGCATGGTGTCAGAAATAAGCTCATGGTCAAAAGGATCCCCCATAGTTGTGACTTGTCTGCTTCAGCCGCAGATATTGGCCAGGGATGAGATGGAAACAGTGGAAGGAAGTGGAGTTTGTAACCAGAACAGTAGAGAGTGACCTCCATGCTGCTAATATTTAAATAACAAAGGCAATGATACAATAAATTGTAGTTCTCCGCTGAAACATAGAGACCCATGAGTAACACTGCCAGAGCAGAGAGTGAGACAGTAATTGAACACATTCCTTGATAAAGTTAGTAGTGGTCTGTAGAGTGAATATATGGATCGAGAGTTTCAACAGGAAAATAATAGTGACAAGAAGTGTAGACTATATGAAAGAACAGTAATACAGTTATAACTGGTTTATAGAAAAAAAATCTGGACAGCGACACTTACCAGGAACACCAACGATAGCCAGGAAAGGATAATAAAAATATTGAATAATGAGAAGAGAGTAATCGATCCGCAATGATAATGACCACCAATAAAATGCAGAAAGATACCAAACATAATTGGATATACTCCTGTTTATTGTTGGAACATGCCAGTCTAATGTTCCCAGATTCGGATGCATTTTTGGAACATTCCAGTCTAATATTCTCAGATTCGGATATATTTTTGGAACATTCCAGTCTAATATTCCCAGATTCTGATCCATTGTTGGAACATTCCAGTCTAATATTCACAGATTCTAATCTCGCCGCTCCCTCTCTAAATCTGCTGATCCCTGTCAGTGCTG
>NW_025142823.1:0-1264 GCF_004010195.1 Chiloscyllium plagiosum | reverse complement strand
GTTTCATTCATATTGTCCTCATTTTGATTGTTTAAAAACCTCGGCCAGAAATGGCACAGACACAAAGGAGCAGAGAGAGGCCATTCTTAACACCGATCCTGCCCCGCCACGTCATTCGATATCATCATGGCTGATACAACAATGTTAAGTCTTTTTCCAGCCCATCCACATCATCGTGTTGCCTACTGACTAGCAGATATTTATCGATCTCTATCATAAATAGACATCGAAAATGTACATCTGTGAGAGGAAAATGTTCCGTTTGGAGACAGTTGGGATTGTGCACTAATATTGCTGGTTTTGCAGATGAGCAGCCGAGTCTGGTCTGACCAGCTTACAAAACATAAACTAAAATCCGACTCAGCTGGGGCTCGAACCCACAACCTTTGAATAGCAAACTGAATAGGAATGTAGAAGTCCAACCCGCTTTCCATTGCGCCACAGAGCCACGCCAGCCATCAGTTTTAAGCACACAAATTTGCCTTTGACACATTGCGATCAGCACACCCATCTCCCGTCTGTCTCTCCTCGTCACACTTTCTGGTACCTGGTCCTTATCCACGAATGCTCTGGCTCATCAAGTGTTCAGCTACAGACTGCTGAAACGTTCTCATGACACTTAGCTTTACCACATATGCAGATAATGATATCCAGGTAACAATATTCTATAGGTGAAAGTATTATTCCGAAATCTCCTCCTTGTCTCCTGTTTTTCATTTGTGTCACTCTGTTTCTACCCAATACAGGCTTATCCCTGTCACGCATATTTATCCTCTTCATAAAATGAGCACGTTAATCGGTTTCTCATTCAACATTCTCTGCGCTTAGAGTAACATCCCCAGCCGAGCTCACGTATCTTCACAATGGGAGTGGTCAAGCGCTTGCCATTCTTTATCTCCTATGATATTCTCATCCTGCAATCCGATGCTTCCAGTATCTGGCGATTACAAAAGAAAAGCAAAGTCCTCAGAAGAAAAGCCAAAAGGTCTGAACAAATTCAACAGCTCCTGTCCATCTCTGATGAGAAAGGAAAGGTAACGCTTCGAGTCCAATGATACGTCTTCGGAACTGATAGGAAGGGTGGAAGTGTGAAGAATGTGTAAGAAGGCGGACGGTTTCTAAAATGATTGAGGTCGATGTTGGGTCGTAATATTTGCATGGTCTGTCGGTCTGTCGGTGGAAAATGAGTTGCCGGTCTTCCAGCTTGTGTTGTGTCTTGAAGGAGCACTGTAGTAGACCAGAGACTGAAATAATGGCCTGGGAA
>NW_025142822.1:0-1264 GCF_004010195.1 Chiloscyllium plagiosum | reverse complement strand
CAATCATTCCCATTGTATACCATCCCAATGGACCTAAGCCCCTTCCCAATCACTCCCATTGTATCCCATCCGAATGGACCTGAACACCTTCCCATTCACTCCCATTGTACACAATCCCAATGGATACATAACCCTTCCCAATCACTCCCATTGTCCACCATCCCAATTAACCCAAACCCCTTCCCATTCATTCCCATTGTATACCATCCCAATAGACCTATACCCCTTCCCAATCACTCCCATTGTCCACCATCCCAATGGACCCAAAACCCAAAACCCTTCCCATTCATTCCCATTGTACCCCATCCCAATGCAATCACTCCTATTGTACACCATCCCAATGGACCTAAACCCCTTCTCAATCAGTCCCATTGTACACCAACCCAATGGATCTAAACCCCTTCCCAATCACTCCTATTGTACACCATCCCAATGGACCTAAACCCCTTCTCAATCAGTCCCATTGTACACCATCCCAATGGATCTAAACCCCTTCCCAATCACTCCTATTGTACACCATCCCAATGGACCCAAACCCCATCCCATTCATTCCCTTTGTACACCATCCCAATAGACCTAAACCCCTTCCCATTCACTCCCATTGTACACCATCCCAATGGACCCAAACCCCTTCCCATTCACTCCCATTGTACACCAACCTGAATTGGCCATGCTAAATTGCCCGTAGTGTTAGGTAAGGGGTAAATGTAGGGGTGTGGGTGGTTTGCGCTTCGGCGGGTCGGCGTGGACTTGTTGGGCCGAAGGGCCTGTTTCCACACTGTAATCTAATGTAATCTAATCCCAATGGACCCAAACCCCTTCCCATTCATTCCCATTCTACACCATCCCAATGGACCTAGACACCTTCCCAATCACTCCCATTGTACACCATCCCAATGGACCTAAACCCCTTCCCATTCATTCCCATTGTACACCATCCCAATGGACCCAAACCCCTTCCCATTCACTCCCATTGTACACCCTCCCAATGGACCTACACCCCTTCCCAATCATTCCCATTGTACACCATCCCAATGGACCCAAACCCCTTCCCAATCACTCCCATTGTATACCATCCCAATGGACCTAAACCTCTTCCTATTCACTCCCATTGTACACTTTTCCAATAGACCCAAACCCCATCCCATTCACTCCCATTGTACACCATCCCAATGGATCTGAACCCCTTCCCAATCATTCCCATTGTATACCATCCCAATGGACCTAAATCCCTTCCCAATCACTCCCATTGTATACCATCCCA
>NW_025142821.1:0-1264 GCF_004010195.1 Chiloscyllium plagiosum | reverse complement strand
CAATCTCTCCCCATGTACGGGGCTCAATCTCTCCTCCCGACACTGGGCTCAATCTCTCTCCCCCTGCACTGGGCTCAATCTCTCTCCCCAACACTGGGCTCAATCTCTCTCCCCGACACTGGGCTCAATATCTCCCCCGACACTGGGCACAATCTCTACGCCACACTGGGCTCAATCTATCCCCACACTGGGCTCAATCTCTCACCCTGCACTGGGCTCAAACTCTCCCCCACACTGGGCTCAATCTCGTCCCCACACTGGACTCAATCTCTCCCCCAGCACTGGTCTCAATCATTCCCCCTGCACTGGGCTCAATCCCTCCCCGTGCACTGGACTCAATCTCACCCCCTGCACGGGGTTCAATCTCTCCGCTCACATTGGGCTCAATCTCTCCCCGTGCACTGGACTCAAACTCTCCCCGTGCACTGGACTCAATCTCTCCCCCTTGCACTGGCCTCAATCTCACCCCCACGCTGGGCGCAACCTCTCCCCTACACTGGTCTCAAACTCGCCCCACACTGGGTTCAATCTCTCCCCCACACTGAGCCCGATCTCTCCCCCACACTGGGCTCAATCTCTCCCCGTGCACTGGACTCAATCTCGCCCCCTGCACTGAGCCCAATCTCTCCCCCACACTGGGCTCAATGTCTCCCCGTGCACTGGACTTAATCTCTCCCCCTGAACTGGGCTCAATCTCTCCCCTGACGCTGGGCTCAATCTCACCTCCTGCACTGGGCTCAAACTGCCCCCCCACACTGGGCTTAAGCTCTCCCCACACTGGGCTCAATGTGGGCGGCACGGTGGCACAGTGGTTAGCACTGCTGCCTCACAGCGCCAGAGACCCGGGTTCAATTCCCGCCTCAGGCGACTGACTGTGTGGAGTTTGCACATTCTCCCCGTGTCTGCGTGGGTTTCCTCCGGGTGCTCCGGTTTCCTCCCACAGTCCAAAAGATGTGCAGGGTCAGGTGAATTGGCCATGCTAAATTGCCCGTAGTGTTTGGTAAGGGGTAAATGTAGGGGTATGGGTGGGTTTCGCTTCGGCGGGTCGGTGTGGACTTGTTGGGCCGAAGGGCCTGTTTCTACACTGTAATGTAATCTAATCTAAGTCTCTCCAAACTGGACTCAATCGCTCCCCCGACACTGGTCTCAATATCTATCCCTGCACTGGGCTCAATCTCTCTCCCCCCACACCGTGCTCTATCTTCCCCCATACTGGGCTCAATCTCCCGCTACACTGGGCTCAATCTCCCCACATACTGGGCTC
>NW_025142820.1:0-1264 GCF_004010195.1 Chiloscyllium plagiosum | reverse complement strand
ACACTGACTGGTGTCTCTCAGTCCCCTGTCACTCTCTCTCTCTCTCAGGGAGGTATCTGTTCACTGATTGGTGTTTCTGTCGCTGTTTGGTGTGCCTGAGTCCCCTCCCTCTCAAAGATTTATCTGTACGCGAACTGGTGTGTCTCAGTATATTCTCTCTCTCAGAGATATATCTGCACACCGACTGATATCTGTCAATGTCCCCTCTCTCCCTCAGGGAGCGATCTGGACAGTGACTGGTGTCTCTCAGTCCTCTCTCTCTCTCTCTCTCTCTCTCTCTCTCTCAGGGAGATATTTGAACACTGACTGGTGTCTCTCAGGCACTCCCCTCCCCTTCAAGGAGATATCTATACAGACTGGTTTCTCTCACTCCCCTCTCTCTCTCTCCTTCTCTCTCAGGAACATATCCGTCCACTGACTTCTTACTTTTCCCTTAGGTGGGGAGTTATTTTTTTCTTTTTGGGGTATAGTTTGGAGTTGAGAGGAGAAAGATTTAAAAATAACTTCAGGAGTTTTGTTTGTACAGTGGTTGCATCGTTTGTGATCTGAACGTCCAGAGGAAGTGGTGAATGTTGACACAGTTACAACGTGTAAATGTGTTTGAATAAAAGTGCATTAATAGGCAAGGTTTAGATTAGATTAGATTAGATTACATTACAGTGTGGAAACAGGCCCTTCGGCCCAACAAGTCCACACCGACCCGCCGAAGCGCAACCCACCCATACCCCTACATTTACCCCTTACTTAACACTACGGGCAATTTAGCATGGCCAATTCACCTAACCTGCCCATCTATGGACTGTGGGAGGAAACCGGAGCACCCGGAGGAAACCCACGCAGACACGGGGAGAACGTGCAAACTCCACACAGTCAGTCGCCTGAGTCGGGAATTGAACCCGGGTCTCCGGCGCTGTGAGGCAGCAGTGCTAACCACTGTGCCACCATGCCGCCCACATGGTTGGATATGTGCCAAGCAGGCGTTGCTGGGACTGTTTTACGTTGGGATTCTGGGGTCAGCATGGATTGTTTGGGCCGAATGTTCTGTTTGCATACTCTATGAATCTCGAGTGCTCTCAGGCAGTTTCCAATCAACCCTCACTCTGAGTGAGATATCTATACAGGGACTTTTGTGTCTCAGTACCCTCTCTCTGTATATCGAGGATATAACCGTCCACTGTTTCGTGTGTCTGAGTCCCCTTTCTCCATCAGGGGTGTACTGTACACTTACTGGTGTGTCTCAGTGCACCCTCTCACTAAGGGAGTT
>NW_025142819.1:0-1264 GCF_004010195.1 Chiloscyllium plagiosum | reverse complement strand
GCTAACCACTGAGCCACCATGCTGGCCCTTTTTAAAAAAGCTGCCTCTCACATCTCCTTTAAACTTTCCCCCATTTAACCTTAGATTAAAATTCAAAACAATATCAATTGAATATTGATACAGAAATATTTGCTTCTTCTAACTGTTGGTGATGTCGGGCTTATGCTCGAAATATTGACTCTCCTGCTCCTCAGATGCTGCCTAACCTGCTGTGCTTTTCCAGTGCCACACTTCTCGCTTGGAGTTCAGGTTCACAGTTCCCTAAAACTGGAGTCACAGGTAGACTGGGCAGTGAAGATGTTTTTGGCACTGCCCTTCATCCGTCAGGGCACTGAGTATCGAAGTTGGGAAGTTACATTACAGTTGCACAGGACGTTGGTGATGCTGCACTTGGAGTATTGTCTTCAGTTTTGGTCACCTTGCTAGAGGAAGTGTATTATTAAACTGGGAAGAGTGCAAAAGCAATTTACAAGTATGTTGCCAGGATTCAATGGACTGAGTTAAAGAGAAGCGTTGGTCAAGCTAGGACTCTCTCCTTTAGAACATTGGACAATGAACGTGGATCTCATGGAAATTTGGAAGAGGGAGTCGAAGGGTAGGTCAGTAAATTTGCAGATGATACGAAGATTGGTGGAGTTGTGGATAGTGAGGAGGGCTGTTGTCGGCTGCAAAGAGAGTTAGATATGATGCAAAGCTGGGCTGAGGAGTGGCAGATGGAGTTCAACCCTGTCAAGTGTGAGGTTGTCCATTTTGGAAGGACAAATAACATTGCGGAATACAGGGTTAATGGTAGGGTTCTTAGTAAGGTGGAGGAGCAGAGGAATCTTGGGATCTGTGTTCATAGATCTTTGAAAATTGCCACTCAGGTGGATAGGGCTTGTAAGAAGGCCTATAGTGCATTAGCGGTCATTCGCAGACAGATTGAATTCAAGAGTCGTGAAGTGATGTTGCAGCTGTACAGGACCTTGTTTAGGGCACATTTGGAGTACTGTGCGCAGTCTGATCGCCTCACTTTAGGAAAGATGTGGAAGCTTTGGAGAGGATGCAGAGAAGATTTACCAGGATGTTGCCTGGAACGGAGAATAGGACCCTCGGATGCTGCCTGAACTGCTGTGCTCTTCCAGCACCAATTATCCAGAATCTGGTTTCCAGCATCTGCATTCATTGCTTTTACCTTGGAACGGAGAATAGGTCGTACAAGGATAGGTTGAGAGTGCTAGGCATTTTCTCATTGGAACGGTGAAGGATGAGGGGTGACTTGATC